>NC_073234.2:61438030-61741060 GCF_029281585.2 Gorilla gorilla gorilla | reverse complement strand
TGTGCGAAACTGAACTCATCTTCCCCCTAAAACTTGCTCTACCATAGCCTTCCAAATCTCAGTTGATGGTATATCCAGGCTTCTAGTTATGCCAGTCTATAACCTGAGTAAAAGAATGACTGGAAAGTAGAGTGTGACCCGTAATGCCAGCTGCCTAAAAATGAAGATAGATTTGGATATTAGGATTGAATATATCATAACATCATTAAACTGATGTCTGAAATGTTTAAAGTTAACTCATTTTAAATCTAGGATTTAGATTTTGACATTTTCATTTCTTTTGAATATGTCACCTTTTTACAAGCTAAAAAACAGAATCAAAATAAAGCAATCTGGTCCTCCAGGGATCCAAGGATCCAGGCTGAGTCTTTCAATCATTATCAGAATGACATCATAAAACAAGGTGCTAGCAATAATGCTAGCTGAGTTATAAACTCAGAATAATAACCGCTTATGTACATTTTTCATTAGGAAACAACCAAAAGTCCAGTCCTGAAATGCATGATCTACAGAACACCTTGATTTACAAGGACAAAAAGATGCAAATTATATGTTGTCCAACCTATTGGTAGACCAGATCCAGAGCTGACCACGAACTGGTAAACAGAGAAAGTGTTTACATTTTAAAAACTTGCTCTGTGGGATAAAAAATTCCTGGTTGCTATCAATAAGAAAGTAAGTAAAAAATATTACAGATGAATCAGAATGAGGCAGGAGAATACGGTCTGGAGGCAGGGAACCTAAGGACTTCCAATAACTGAATCAAATGGAAACACTTCACCTATGACAGGAAATATCCTCCATTTACATAGCGTGTATACTGAGTAGCCAATGGAAACCTCTAGAGGGTATTTAAACCCCCCAAAATTCTGTAATGGGGCTCTTGAGCCCCTATGCTTGGGCCACTCCCACACTGTGGAGTGTACTTTCATTTTCTTTCCTTTTTTTTTTTTTTTTTTTTTTTTTGTGGTGGAGTCTCACTGTGTCTCCTAGGCTGGAGTGCAGTGGAGCCATCTCGTCTCACTGCAACCTCCACCTCCAGGGTTCAAGCGATTCTCCTGTCTCAGCCTCCCGAGTAGCTAGGACTACAGGCGCCTGCCACATGCCTGGATTTTTTTTTATTATTATTTTTAGTAGAGATGGGGTTTCACCATGTTGGCCAGTCTGGTCTCAAACTCCTGGCCCCAAGTCATCTGTCTGCCTTGGCCTCCCAAAGTGTTGGGATTACAGGCATGTGTACTTTCATTTTCAATGAATCTCTGCTTTTGTTGCTTCATTCTTTCCTTGCTTTGTTTGTGCATTTTGTCCAATTCTTCGTTCAAGACGCCAAGAACCTGGACACCTTCCACTGGTAACAAACCCACACTGATGCTTGATTTTGCCAACGTCTTCCACTAAAACATGAAGGTAGAGATAAGTATAGGGGATAAGTGAAAAATTCTCCCTGGGGCCTGAAAGCTTGAAGGGATGAGTAACTCCTCCCTTCGCAGACCCAGTCCCAAGGTGCAAGGCTACTTGCGTCAACAGGGTGCGTCAGCAAGACAGCAGAAGCGGGAAGAGAGCCGGCGGGAAGACACCTACCCTGGCCGGAAGACAGCTACCCTGGCTGGAAAACACGTACCCCTGAAGATCTGAAGATCGAGAAAGAGGCTGTGCGGGTACTATGTAGCAGTCAGGTCAGACTGGGACACTTCCTGTTTACGGAGGACTATAAAACCCCTGTCCCGTACTCACTTGGGGCTGATGCCATTTTAGGCCTCAGCCCGCCTGCACCCAGGCGCTCATTAAAACAGCATGTTGCTCCACACCACCTCGTGTTGTCTGTTGGCGCGCTCTCAGGGTTCGAACTTACACAAGAACCCTTCAATAAGATACTTTGATATTTCAAAAATCAGTTACCTCTTAATAAGAAATTAGACATACTGCATTCTTCCATTTGGTACAAAAACAAATTGACAGTGCAGACTAAAAGAAATGCTTAACTCTAAAGAGGGTGGTGACAGCAACACTTTCTACACAGAATAACTTCTCATTTTCATAGTTAGTATTTCTATTCTTCCATCATGCATATTACGATTGAAAAACTTGGCAGGGGCTTTTGCCAGGGCCAAGAGATGGGAAACAGAACATGTCCTAATTAGCTAATTGTAAGCTCAGTTAATATCTTTGGGATGGGCCCGTAAAATCTGGTTATTGTTTTGTTAAACATATGCAAACTACAGGATTCCTTAGCCCTTTAGCTATAGTTTCTGCTCAATATCTTAAAGCTGGGGCAGTCCCACTGAGACTCTTTTCCTCAGGGCTGAGGTGGGTGCTAGTCATCAAAATCTGGAAAGTTATTGTAGGAGTTAAAATCTCAGTGGGAACACCAGAATGCGTAGGAGCAGGACTGGAACGACACTTGCCCCACCCTTGCTGATGTAGTGGACCAGCAAGAGGGAGCCTATGATAATGAGAAAGGCATTAATCAAAAACAGCACAGTGCCAAGTGCAGTGCCTTATAAGAGATTATGGGAGGGCTTTTCTTAAACTCAAGGTCAATGTAGCTATTGTCTGTGCTGGGGAGCCTTGACTATTTCACTTTACTACTGGGGGTTCCAGCAGCCAGGCTGTTATAATAACAGCATTATAACACACTGACAGCTATAGTCAAGAGCCAGATCCCAGCTTATCTTGCCACCAAGGTTTTCTGCTTTCTAATTTTTCCAAAGTCACACAGAGATTAAGTGGAAGAGTGATGACTCAAATCCAGGTTCACCTCACACCATAGTATTGCCTGTCCCCTGCCTCTGTGGAGCATTGCTCCAGGTTTCCTGTGCACTGAGTGCTCACAGACAGTTGGTCTGTCAGACTACATCGTCTGGCCCACCTAACAGCCGGCCATCCAGCAAGGGCTGTTGTTCTTGTTTTTAATAATCCCCTTAGAAAACATTTTAGTGACTCTACACCAATTCTCTGATACTTAACCTTAATTCTTACTTATAGCCCTTGCACATAGTGAAGAGTGGTGATCTGATTAATTCATTCATTCTGAGGACTAAGCTCTGATTTTTCTTATCTTGCCCAAATTCCTACCTAAGGGGTCTGGGGAGTCATACCTTACAAACCATAAATTCTCATCAGATAGGTTTTATTTAACCCTATGTATCCTGACTTACTTTCTTATCTGACTCTGGCATAGCATTACGTGACAAAGAAGAACATCAAATTATTCTACCCCAAAACATGTCTCTTTGCCATATTTTGAAATGGCCCTACAAAGCTATCCTTTGTGGGAAACAAATTTGCATCTGTAAAGAATCTCTATTGACAGCACTAGATATTTTTCTTCTAGGCCCTCCCAATTCTGAAGAGATTAACTGAGAGTCTAGCATTTTTTAAAGTTCAGAATAGGAAACATTTGTCATCTATTGTCTCTAAGGGCAGCCACTATGAGACTTCAAAAGAACTTTGGTCTCCACAATCTTTTGTCTTAACCTGAACATTTCCTTTCTATGATCCCAGGTCTTTAGACAAACTCAACCAATTGTCAACCAGAAAATGTTTAAATTACCTAAACACCCTCCCTTCCCCCACCAGCTTGAATTGTCCCACCTTTCTGGACCAAACCAATGTATTTCTTAAATGTACTTGACTGATGGCTCACGCCTCCCTAAAATGTATAAAACCAAGCTGCAACCAACTGCCTTGGGCACATGTTCTCAGGATCTCCTGAAGGCTGTGTCATGGGCCATGGTCACTCATATTTGGCTCAGAATAAATCTCTTCAAATATTTTACAGAGTTTCACTGTTTTCATAAACAATTGAACAAATATTTCTTGAGTTCCTACTATGGACCAGGCAAAAGGCTAGGAGAAAATCTAAAGCCAGACAAACAAATCCCATAGTACTTGTCTGCATGAAACTGATGATCTAGTAGTGTAAATAGAAATGGGAGATTGGAAATATTAAAGAGTAATAGCAAAACTGCAATTACTTTTGCACCAACCTAATAGATGTTAAAGAAAAGTAAAATTACATCTGTGATATAAATGATATAAAGAAGACAGTGCTGTTATGAGAATTAAACTGGAAAAGAGAGTTTAAGAAAGCATCCCTGTAGAATTGAAGAAAGAACTGCAATCTGAAGAAAAAAATGAGTAAAGTCGGTGAGGGGGCAGCTTTCCAGGCAAGTGTCATAACCTGTGAAAGACTCTTGCGATGCGAGGAGCATCTCCCATTTCAGGAAAGGAAAAAAGGACCTGAAGCACAGAAAGTGTGCTTCAAGAAGAGGCTTGGGGAGAAAGGAATTCAGATTATGTAGGGGCTTATGGACAAAGTTAAATATTTTAGTCTTTCCCAAGAGTTATGAAAAGTAATTGAGAGAACAATCACAGGATTAGATTTGCACTGGGAAAAGGTCACTGGCTACTGCGACTGGAATGGATGGGCTCAAGAGAAATGTGTGCACATGGGCAGCACGTGACATGGATAAAAATGTTCACAGCAGTATGCTCCTCTTAATAGCCCTAAACTAGAACCAGACCAAAGGATTATCAAGAGTAGAGTGAATAAATACATTGTGCTGTAAAAGTATTACCATACAGTATGAGAATGAACAAACAACTACACACTACAACATTAATGAACTTCATGCACATAACATTAAGTAAAGAATACAGACAGAAAGATGTAAACAATATGATCATATCTGTATAAAGTTTAAAGCAGGCAAAACTAATGTGGTGTTAGAAGACAGGATAGTGATGACACTAGGAGTGGGAAGGGCTGGTAATTGAAAGGAAAGCAGCATAAGGTGGGCCTCTGCAGTGCTGGCAAATGCTCTATTTCTTAACCTGGGTGATGGTTAAACAGGATTTGTGATCATGCATTGAGCCAGATGTTTATGTTTCATGAAGTTTTCATATATGTGTAATATAAAATTTTAAAATATTTAAGAAATTTTAAAGAATAAATTGCCAAACATGGTGGATCACGCCTGTAATCCCAGCACTTTGGGAGGCTGAGGCGGGTGGATCATGAGGTCTGGAGATCTAGACAATCCTGGCTAACATGGGGAAACCCTATCTCTACTAAAAATACAAAAAATTAGCCAGGTGTGGTGGCACGAGCCTGTAGTCCCAGCTATTCAGGAGGCTGAGGCAAGAGAATCGCTTGAACCCGAGAGGTGGAGGTTGCAGTGAGCTGAGATCACGCCACTGCACTCCAGCCTGGGCGACAGAGCGAGACTCCATCTCAAAAAAAAAAAGGAATAAATTGATAGAGTTAATGAATGGATGTAGAGAGATTAGTTAGAAAGCAATGGCAGTAGTCCAGGTCAGAGAAAACAGTTATTCTTGAACCTTGCTAATAATGGTGAAGATGGAGAGAAGAGGACTTATTCAAGGGCTGTTATTTAGGTGTCACAATGAATAGGATTTGATGGTGAATTGGCTGTGGAGTATGAAGAGCGAGAAGATGTCATGGATGAGTTCTAGGGGTGACTGAATTAGGTAGGCAAAGAGGCAATGCTATGTTTATGAAAAGGGACAAAGTATAGCATGAATGAGGATAAGAGTCAGTTTTTACGTTTGGTGGCAGAAATGTAAAGGGTCAGCCAATGATCAGCTGTGAGAAAAGAAGGGAGGGGAGGACTGGGCTTGTTCAGAGAGCAGAAAAAGTTTGAGACCAGTTGTACAGAGTGGAACAGTGAGAGAACTAAAGAAATACAGGAGGATTGCTGAATGGTGCTGACAAATCTTTTGAAGTTGATCATCATGAATTTATAGTGAATATTTTACCTCGAAGAGTGACTTGCTCCAGCAGCACTCAGCTGCTCTTTTCCACATATGAAGAGAACCAGTGATTAGGATCACACATGACTGGAATTTTGCCAGATGGGTCTGATCAGTATAGTTTTTGACTTATCATATTAAGTCAAAATATCAATAAAGATTGTGATAAAATCCAATTTTTCATCCCATTATAAGGACAGAGAATTTTCAATATTCCCCTGCCCAGAGTTTCCTGAGAACATGGAAATTCATCTGAGAAGATGAGAGAGAGATGAGGGAAGCCAGCGTGACATTTGGACCCTTGGTCATAGGTCATAGGTCTTCAGAATTACTCCTCTCCTCTCTAAGTATAATTTCTGTTGCCGCTGCAGTCATATATTACCATCTCTCTTTCATTTCCTTATCTTTCTATTTATTATTCTTTTTTTCCAAGTCCCTTGCTCTCTTATGTCCTTTTCCTTTGTGGGGATTGTATGAAAGATATAAGCATGATGTGGACACATTAAAATTGTGTAGGAACACCAGCAAATTTGGGACTGGAGAAACTGAATTGAGAAGAACTTAGTGTTTCAGCTTTTGTTTCAGCTTTTTGGACACATTATTTTACATACAATCCAGGCTTTAGTAACCAGTAGGATCTGTTGCAAAGAGAGAAAGTCCATACAATTTCAGCAACATGCCATCTGACATTTGGAACCTTAGCCCAATTGCAAAGAAAGCAATTTTATTATTGGCATGTGCCTATTTCCTTTTCCCTTTTTTCTGTTAATACTTTATTTATGGATTCATTCAGTCATTCTGTTACTTATTCCACAAACATATATTAAGTAACTACTATGCATCAGATACTGAGCACTAGTTCAGTATCCTCTATCAGCTCACACTTGGGGTCTTTTAACTCAAAAGGACTACCTCTCCCACAAAATTATACTTCCTTCTCTAATGATATAACCACCCAAGGAGCTCACCTTGCCCACTGCCTAGACAGAGCCAATTCATCAAGACAGGGAAATTGCAATAGAGAAAGAGTAATTCATGCAGAGCCAGCTGTGTGGGAGACTGGAGTTTTATTATTACTCACATCAGTCTGCCAGAGCATTCAGGGAGCAGAGTTTTTAAGGATAACTTGGTGGGTGGGGGGAAGCCAGTGAGCCAGAAGTGCTGATTGGTCAGGGATAAAATCATAGAGTTGAAGCTATCTTCTTGTGCTGAGTCAGTTCCTGGGTGGGGGCCACGAGATCAGATGAGCCAGTTTATTGATCTGGGTGATGCCAGCTGATCCATCAAGTGCAGGGTCTGCAAAATATCTCAAGCACTGATCTCAGGAGCAGTTTAGGGAGGGTAGGAATCTTGTAGCCTCCAGCTGCATGACTCCTAAACCATAATTTCTAATCTTGTGGCTAATGTTCATCCTACAAAGACAATCTAGTCCCCAGGCAAGAAGGAGGTCTGCTTTGGGAAAGGGCTGTTACTGTCTTTGTGTAAAGTGTAAACTATAAACTAAGTTTATCCCAAAGTTATTTCAGCCTACACCCAGGAATGAACAAGGACAGCTTGGAGGTTAGAAGCAAGATGGAGTCAGCTAAGTTAGATCTCTTTCACTGTCTCCGTCATAATTTTGCAAAGGTGGTTTCAATCCCTCCCTTTAGGTTTTATAACACCTTAATCTTAAGGTGTAGATTATGAAGATAGGAAAAGGCTGTGGATCGCTCTAGCTTCTTCCTGCTGACAGGAGACGTAGTGGGAATGGGAGTGAACCCCAAGGTGAGAAGAGTGGAACTGCTTTGCAACTGTCTGAGTGTACTCATGTAGGCCTGGTTGAGCTTCCAAGGCTTGCATGGCAGAAACATTAGTACTCTTATCTACAGTTTTACTACAGTGTTTAAGTGAACAGCCTACTGTAAGGTAAATAACGAGTCCTAGGATGAGTAGTACAATTTCCAATTTTAAAAGCAAAGATTTGAAAGCATTAGTTTGGGGACTTCTAATCCACAAAGAATTTAGAATTTAGCTTAAACTGCAGAAAAACACCTCAAAAACAGCTAACAACAGTGTACTATAGTTTTTCTTTTGAAGCATAATTTTTGTCTCTCTAGTCCTCATTTTTATTAAAAACAAATCATGGTAGAACTAATTTGTTTACAAAATAAACTTTAGTCTTCCTGTACTTGGCCTGATTATTTGCATGAAGTGCAGCAAGAGTAATTATTTTTCACTTAGACTAACAAAGCCTAAAAATAAAGCCTTCAAAAATTTGGCTTAGATAGGACTCTGTTCCATGAGGAATCTCAGGTAAGATTTTTTTTTGAGATGAAGTCTCGCTCTTGTCACCCAGGCTGGAGTGCAATGGCATAATCTTGGCTCACTGTAAATTCCACCTCCCGGGTTCAAGCGATTCTCCCGCCTCACAACATGCAATGAAGTAAGTGCCATTATTATCTCCATTTTAAAAATGAGAAACCTGAGGCATGAAGAGGTTGTATAACATTCTCAGCAGGGAGATAACAGAGGCAGGACCCCACCAAGCAGTCTTTCTCCAAAGCTAGTGTACCTAATCATCACTCAAGCCGACACCTAAGGCTGGTGGTAAGAAGAGGTGCTGTATTTCTAACAGGCTCTATTATTGGTGAAAATTTGCTTTCTGCTGTGAATTGACCTTTTCATTGTTGTGATCAGGTCTTGTGGCCATTAGGGTAAGGTTGTTCTGTTGGCATTGAGTTTTTTTTATACAAACACAAAAAGAAAGTAAAAAGACTCTAATTTGAGGAAAGACCTCTTTATGGTCATTGGCTTGATAATAGTAAGAGTATAGGATCTATGAATTCCTGGACCTGTCCACCTGACTTGAGGGATGTTGAGAGCTACCCAAAGAAGCAGAAAGAGGAAGGATATACAGTTTGGGGACTCAAAGAGAGAGGAAAACATGGAGCTAGATAGTCCACTTATATAGTTATTATAATATCTAATTTCTATTGAATCAAGGAATTAGAAGAAATGTTTGTAAAACTTTTATTATCACCATCCTGTTGGGAAGATTTAAACCAGGGAGTTAATTCTTAATTTATTCTGGAGAGGAGGAAATAAAGTAGATGAAATAAATATTATGAAATTCCCAAGATGCCTAATTTTTCTGTTCAGCAGAAAAGAAAAAACTGCACATTATAATTTTACCTAATAATGTGGGTTTAATACATAAGAATATGAAGGAGTGAGTGCACTTTTTAATATTCTTCTCCTACAGTAATTTTATTCATTCTCAGAAATTAACCTTTATTTTTTCATTCACATTTTTATTTTTTGCTCCATTTGTATTCATTTGTTCACTCATGCATTTAGGCACCTATTGAATAAATACTTTTCAAGTGTTCCCTATCTGCCACGTATTGTTCTAGGTGCCATGAATACTAACTAAATAAGACAAGCAAGATTCCTACCCCACAGAGCTTATAGTGTAAGAAGGGTGGAGGTTATATGAAGTTAGATTCAATTGTCATATAAATAAATAAGATAAATGGAGATAATAATAAGTTACATGAACAATAAAACTGGGTAATGTGTTGAAGAAGGACTGGTTGGGGGAGTATTTTAGATTGAATAGTCTGAGATTATGTGACAAATAAATAGTGATTGATTGAATGAATGAATGAGTGGTTAGGGAAGATACATGATAAAAGGTAGCATATGATAAATGTAATGGTAAGATTTGAAATAAAGTCCTCTATAGTCATAATAAAGGAAAATATACAACTGAAAAAAATTTTTAAATGTCCTTGAAGCTAGATAGGGTTTTGATAGATGAAGATGGTAGGGTAAGGGCATTGTTGGCTGAGAAAATAAAATGAGTAAGAGGAAAAGCAAAAGGGAACACCCACTGTGTCCAGTCAAGGGAATGAAGAACAGAGGAATGGAGGAGGGATAAGGGGAAACAGCTATTTGGAAGCAGAGAAAACGAATTGAGGCCAGATCATGGTGGGCCTTAAATACCATGAAACAAGTTTTAATTAAAAAAAAATTTTTTCAGGCTTAGGCTTGAAAAGACATTTGTCTAAAGATGATATGCAAATGACCAACAACATATGAAAGGATGCTCAATATCACTAATCATGAGAGAAATGCAAATCAAAACTACAGTGAGATATCACATCAGACTCATTAGATTGACTCCTATACAAAAAGTAGAAAATAACAAGTGCTGGTAAGGATGTGGAGAAATTGGAGCCCTTGTGCACTGTTAGTAGGACTGTAAAATAGTGCAGCAGCTAGGAAAAACAGGATGGAGATTCCACACACACACAAATAAAAACTCAGCAATTCACTTCTAGGTATATATCCAAAAGAACTGAAAACATGGTCTCAAAGAGATAATCGTACAACCATATTCACACAGCACTATTCACAATAGCCAAGAGGCTGAAGCAACCCAAGTAAATGATTAGGCAAAATATGGTATATACATGTACAGGACGGTTATTCAGCTTTAAAAAGGAAGGAAGTTCTATCACATGCTACAACATGGAGGAATCTTGTGGACATCATGCTAAATGAAATAAGCCAGTCACAAAAAAGCAAATACTGTATAATTCCACTTATATAATGTATCCAAAGTTGTCAAATTCATAGAAACAGAAAGTAGACTGGTGGTTACTTGGAACTAGGGGTTGGAGAAAAAGGAGAGTTTAATGGACATAGAGTTTCAGATCTGCCAGATAAAGTTCTGAACATCTGCTTCACAACAATATGAATATAGTTAACATTACTGAACTGTACACATAAAAATGTTAAAGATGGTAAATTTTATGTTATGTGTTTTTTACCAAAATAAAAAAGAATTCAGTAACTTAAGTCCTCAAAATATTTATGCTGCTTTGTAATAAACTTCTAAGGGGTTGTGTGTGTGTGTATGTGCATGTTCATACGTGTATGTGTGTTAGGTTGTAGTAAAATATATGTATAGAAGGTCCCTGCCTTATGAGAGTTTGACCTATGATTTTTCAACTTTGCCATTGTGTGGAAGTGATATGCATCCAGTAGAAACTGTACTTCCAGTTTCCAATTTTGAACTTTGATCTTTTCCTGGGCCAGAGATATGCAGTATGATACTCTCTTGCACTGCTAGGCAGCATCAGTGAGCCTCAGTTCCCAGTCAGCCACTGATCAGAAGGGTAAACAACTAATACTCTACAGTGCACTATGATGCTAGATGATTTTGCCCACCTGTAGGCTAATGTAATGCAACTGAGCACGTTTAAGGTAGGCGAGACTAAACTATGACGTTTGGCAGGTTAGGTATATTAAATGTACTATTGATTTATGGTATTTTCAACTTACTATGTGTTTATCAAAATGTAACCCCCTCTTAAGTCAAGGAGCATCTGTAGCTGCTTGGATCTACATTAACCTCATTTATCTATACCCTACCTATGTGAGTCTTAGAAACTTGTCTCATATAAACAATGAGCTAGCCTAAAAAAGGGGACTTTGACAATGCTTCATCGGTCTTTGTCACTCTGGAAATATCAGCATCTGCATATTGAAAAAGGTCTCATTATATTAGCTTTCCATAAGATGTCACCTGATTATAAGACTTCTTTTGCACCTTCCCAGGTGAGTCATCAGAAAATTTTTTAGTTTTATATGTTTGTAGGTCCAATGCATTTTAATTAAATTTAATATATTTAATATGTACAAATTAAATATACTTCATATATAAGGTTACCCCTTATTTATATGGATTAAACTGACTAAAATTAAATGATATAGCCAAGTTAATATTATTTCATGTTTATCAATATTTCATTGCTTCATTGCTATACAATCTGTTTTTAGGTATAATATTAAATCACATAAAAACTCATAAGTGAATACTTAATCTTTTTGTTTCTATATTGGGTCACAAGTACTGAGACAAATTATGTAACTTTAAATATTATTAACTTTGGAATTCTTATTATACAACTATAATTGTTTATTTTTCTTTTGCTTTTTAGAACTTTCCTGCTATGTTTATCTGTATTTTGTGGTAACATACGAGACTTACCTTTGAATGTATAAAACTGGCTCGTTTTACATGATCTGAACTTGAGAAGCTGTTTCTTAGGTTTCAAGACAACATGCTAAATACGTAGGACCATCTACTGGTGAAGGATGATATAGTCCTATGGACTGGTTTTATTGGAACTTGTAATAGCCCAAGTTAAAGATCATGAAGATTGTGAAGCCCAAAAGTGTATTATTGAGGGAATCCTGCTGCCAGAATATGCTTATCACTTAAATTGCAGCAGAGTGGTCTTAGATAGAAAATACAAGAGCTGAGAAGATACTACAAAACAAGTAAGTCATTTATATGGAGCCACAACATCTAACAGGCATACATTTGTTTAATATTGATATAGTAAAATATTTCATGAGGGCTCTGACAAGGACTGTCTTGTTAATCTCTGAATCCCTAGCACAGCAACTGGTACATGGGAGTGTCAACAAGTATTTACTGAATCAGTGAATGAATAATGACAACCAGGGCCTCAAAACTTTTGAAAATTTGCCTTATATTCTCCCTCTCCCATAGGACCACACCCATAATTTAAAATAAAAAAAATACAAATATAAAGTGTAACATAAGTTCCCTTTTTAGATGAAAAGTGCATCTATCTGTTTGGTTAATCAGAAACCTTGAGTCAGTAAAAATTATACTTAATATTTATGTTAAAAATAGTAACAATGAAAAACGACCTAAACTAATTAAAAGAAGGTTATGCGGACTTGCATAGGCTTTATAATCAAATATTGCTCATGTCAAATTTCAGCTCTATAGTTTGGGTATTGTATGAGGTTGGATTAATTACTTAACCTTTCTCTCCTCATTTTCCTCTTTTATTAAATTAGCATTTTGTCTATACCCTACAAAGATTTGGTGAAGTCTGTAAATGCAATGATTTGTGCCTACTTGGTAAATACTAATAATAAATCCAGCTGTTGACTTTTTGTCTGACTGAGGGCATTCATTTTCCTAATTTTCAATGGTCACAAGCATCTTCGGACAGGGACCAAATTTTATTTAGTAATAGAACTTAGCACAGTGCCTGGCATAGGTAGATACTTAATAAATGTGTTGTATTAATAAAGAAAATTAATATTTAAATAACTATTTGGTGACTATTGTCTATAGTTCTACACATGGTTATATACAATACAATGTATAAGTAAGGTGTATATAGACATATACCCAACATGGCCATTTACAGTATAGAAACAGGGTATTTTGTAAAAATGGAATAATTTGTAATTCCTTTGATTAATCTAGTCTTTTTCTTAATGGGTAAGGAATTCATAAGGAATGATGAGTTCAAGTAAATACACATCAGATGGAAATTATATTATAATGTACTCACACACAGCCACAATCTCATTTAGCTGCATAATGATTTTTACCTTTAAGGACATTTTTCTCATTCATTTTCATTAATACAATTCTGGCTTATAAATAGACCATTGGTTTTGAAAATTTCACAATATGAAATGTAAACCAGCCCTGAACTTGGTAGTCAGGAAAAGCATCAACAATGAAGAAGAAATTGGTTTTTAAAAAAATATTTTATACATCCACCTGACGGCGCTCATGTGGCAAACATTAGAAGTACAACCCCAAAACATATTCAACATATCTAAATGTATATAATCAGAACTGTAAATAGCCTAGGCTGTGTGAAAGTACTTTTCACTTCTAAATGAGGACAATTTTGCCCATAAAGTAATTATATCAAAGTCATCTTTTTAAATCAATGATTTAATAACCTTTACCATCATTTTATGCATATATCAGAAGTGTGTAACATTCTCTGGACTTGGGTTTCAATGTGTAACAGATTTTTCTAGACTTATTGAATCAAAAAGCTATTCCAAACATATTAGAATAGGCTGAATCTATTGCCAAATATGAAACTATACTTGGAACCAATGTTTCAAATAAAAACTAGGATATTCATTTATGCCTTTACTGACAGACCAAAACTTGAGACAAAAACCAAATTTCTATCAAGAGAAAACCATTCCCACTGTAAACAAATGTAAATTTGTATTGAGTTTTAAGGTATATCATTCTTCTTGAGATTATTTGAGAGGGATTATTACACATTATCCTGCTTACAAGAACACAAACTGTTTTAGACTCATGCTTGGCATAACATTACATGCTGTAGAAATATAATGCAACGTTTTCATAGAATCCAACTTATTTTTCAAGTTTAAGAGTTAACCTAAAGAATGCACATTTTAAACTCAAGCTCCATAAACTTATAGCTTTTTGTTTGACCAAAAATATGTCAAACGTTTGGGCAAATAGATATAACATGGTAAAAGTAGTTTGAAACTTGAAATATTCTTTCTTTTTTCCTTTCCTCATCTATCCCTTGCTGTATTCAAAAATGGCTAGTTTCTCAGTCTTTTTCATGTTTTCTGTAAAATATAAGAGTAGTAAAATATGGTATACCCATTGGACCATTTGGAAACAATTAAATGGTACATAAATACAAGTTCAAATCAGAGATGTTTTCCCCTCCAAGTTAAGGATATTGGTCCTGAAAAATAAATTCAGAAAACAAATAGGCACAAAAAGCTCATGGAAAACGTGCATATTAGAACTTTAACATTTAAATTACAGTGTACATAGTTTTTAATACAGAATTTTAGGCATCTTTGAATCCTGTGCATCATAAATAATGAGTCTTTTTTGCTTTAGCTCATGGGTAAAATATATTAAATAATGACTAATTACAAATCTAATATTTGTTTTGGCATTCTTTTCAATGTTTCAAAACAAAATTATCAGGTTGTTTTAAAATTATGTTTTATTTTTATATTATGAAAATTAAGGCATGAAAATTATACACATCTTTCACATGAGGATTTTTCATTTTCTTCTTGTACCTTTAAAAGTTAACTTAAAACACTTGCCTCAGACTTTTGCCCTTGTAGCAGTATAAACCGGATAATCACTTATGTAGAAAAGATTAATGAATAAGTTTTAGCAAGTTTAAGTTTTGGTTCCATGCTTCTTAAAAAGAATCTTTAATTCCTGTCTCACTTTTCTAACAGGAAATATTAGTAACTGGTGAATAAGTAGGTGATAATACTAATGAAAATGTTGGACAAATGTACTGATTATAATTTTATATTGCATTCCTTCATGTAAGTTGGTTACATTTATTGAAAATTAAAAATGCACTAGCTATCATGGCAGAATTGAAAATGTAGAAATGTTATGATGTTCTATAATGATCATTATGAATGACTTCCAGGTACTCTATCACCTGAAAAGTCTAAGAATCACAGACTTAACATCTATTATGGCTGTGTCTCAACAGGCAAATAAAATCCTAGGCGACTAACAACTGATCATTCCAATATTCTTCTGGTATATCAACGTGGTATCATAGGCAGCAAGAGATAAAGTTTCAGTCTTGGCTTTCCAGCTCCAGTGCACACAAATAGAATAAAATCTATTTCATATGACTAGTCCATATAGATTATTTCTCATTATGTTCAATAAATATTAAATTTACCAAAACCATAATTATTTTCCCTTCTCATTGCTAATGCCTTAGAGGTACATTAATATTGAGTAAGACTGCATAGTTGCTGAATGATTTACTAACTTTCTCATTTCATTTTAAACCACAGAACAATGATCTTTGCACTTTGTACTTAATTTTCATTTCTTGTAAACAATAACCAAATAACAATAAGACTAACATTATGAAATTTACTTTATTTTCTACACCTCATCTAACTTTTATTGCTATTATAGCCCAGTTTGATTTAAAGGATAATAACAAAAGAGCACTAAACCAGAGAGTCAGGAGAACTTCATTTGATTTCTCGATCTTTCCTTAAGTAAAGTGCATGATTAGGGCAAATCTGAGTGTCAATTTTCTCAAAAGCAAAGTAGGAAAAATAGTATTTGTTTCAAAACATTGTCATCAACATTAAGGTGAAATGATGTAAATGGGGATTGTAAATTATAAAGTACTATTCCAATGTATGTTATTACTATGATTCTCAGAATCCTTAAGTTCTTTTATACCATTGCAGTTCTTAAAATGTAGACTCATCCTTGGGCAAAAAAACAAGCTGTGTATTTCTGAACAGAAGTTGCAATAGGTAATTCTGCTAAGGAAATTATCAGGTTGAGACAGTGTTTGGATACTCCTTTTCTGTATTGGCAATTCTCTTTTTAAAATGAAAGGATTTATTAAAAATATTTAAGATTTGTACTAAAATTAATTTGTTATATGCCCTCATTAAGATGCTTAAAGTCCAAAATTTAAAAATATGGCATTTTATACATTTTAGCCATGCTTTTTTCTTTCAACAAATGCCATTAAAACAATTTTTATATTGAAATTATTTATAAAACTGTCAGCTATTTTGTACAGGTTTAGTTGGCCATTAGCAATAATCAATTTGAATTCTAGCTATTAAACCTAATATCAACCGTAAATGGACTAAATGTCACTCAAAGTTTGAATTTTATGCACTTGGTATCAACCCAAATGCTGCTCAGTTTAACTTGTTTCATTTCCAGAATATCGCCCATGTTTGTTAAGAACTTCAGACACACCACATATACTTAGTAAATCTGGTATTCATCATGAATTCACCTAGAAAATCCTGTTTTACAAGTGCATTAGGCCTTCACTAGGAATTAGTATAAGTCATAATGACTGACCTTACATAATGCATTTGTTTATTTTCTTCTGAAAAGTCAGATCACATACTTCCTTAATGCTAAAATCTTATAAAACATGTCTCGCTGCCTTTTTTTCTCTGTGCTTAGCTTAACATACTTCATGCAGTATAACAGAATGTCTTTGAGCCTTTATCTAATAATTAACTTTTAAAATATGTCAAAACAAATTAAGATGTCTCATCTTCATTTTTAATTGTTTTCAGCACTGAGTCTTCTCCCAAAATTTTACATAGTTCATTGAGTCTCTGCTGCATTTTGGGAATTCCAGCTAGCTGAGATTCTAGCTTTTGTTTTTCTTCACTCAATGTCAAACGGATAGCAGTGTCCAATTGTTCAAAGCGCCAACCTCCTTCACCATCAAACTGTAATAAATGTGTGTGGTATTTCCTGCATAATTAAAATGAAATAATATTATTAGCCATAATGTTGAAAAATCATTTTAGTTGTAGGTTTATCACTCAAATTGATACCCAAAGGCAAATTTTAAGTAGGCGCTATTTTACATTTGAGTTTTAAGGACATATCAAAAAGTTAAATACTGTGATTTTTTTAAAACCCAAAAGTCATTAATCCGATCTTTAGGAAAATTTTTTTTTTGTTTTTCATATTCTGGATGTATATTAACTGTAAAGGAAGACATGCTGTTGCATGTATTTAATTTATCTTCATAACTCAATTTGGCTCCTGAATAAATAGTAAGGCATTCTTAGGATGGGAGTAAGGAAAGGAAGCTGAGGAAAGAAAATCAACATTAAAAGGTCATAGAAAAACTAAGGAAAATAAAGGAAATACAGTAGCAATTCATTAATACACCATTCTTTGGGAATGAGTTCTTCTACATAAGTAAAATTTTCTCAATAATAAATATAGTTTAAAAACATTTAAAAAAACAAATCTTTGATAGAAGAAATGTTTTAAAGATACTTCCACATTTTTATATGATTTAATCTGTTTCTTATGGCTCAGTTTCATAATTAGGAACTTCACAGAGGTACAGAGATTATTTTACTGATGAGATAGGAGATGATCCACCTTGTCCTCAAGGAGGCTGAGGTCACCATTCTGTCGGCTTTGTGGGGGATATTTGGTGAAAGAAAAGTTGGCAGAGCTGGTCCTGCATGGCTGAACCACCTGCATTTTTTCACTGCTGAACTGGCCTATATTCTTATGCGTCCTCAATTTTTCTGCCTTCCCCTATAGTTTTTCTCACTTCTTGCTTCCTTTTAAGATCTCGTCTGTCATTGTTAACTATGATTGGTGGGCTTTTTTCAAGCAGTTTCCTCCTGCTTTTTAAAAAATTGAGAGATAATTCACATACCATAAGTGCATCCTTTAAAAGCGTAAAATTCGATGATTCTTAGCATACTCACAAGCTCATGCAACCATCACCAGTAATTTCAGAACATTCTCTTCAACCCCAAAAGAAACCATCAGCAGTCTTTCTCCATTTCCCTTTCCACCCAGCCCCTGACAACCACTAATCTCCTCTCTCTCTATAGATTTCTCTATTATAGACATTTCATATACATGGAATTATACAATATGTGGCCTTTTGTGACTGACTTCTTTTACTTATACGAATGATTTCAACGCACAGAGGGTGGAGGAAGATGGTGGAATAGGACTCTACAGTGATCATCCGCTTGCAGAAAAACATCAAAATTACCTACACACAAAAATACCTCTACAGAAGCTAAGGAAACCAGGCAAGAGTTCACAGTATCTGGTTATAGAATATTAATAAGAAAATAGTCATTGGAGTGGGTAGGAAGTGCAGTTTTACATTCTCTAAGTCACCCCTGTCCCAACCACAAAGTGCACAGCTCAGAGAGAAATACCACCTACTTGGGGAAAAGAGAGGGATGTAAGCATAAGAGTTTGCATTGGAACACACTACCAGGCCTGCCACAGTAAAACCCAGCACTAGACAGACTCCTACAGACCCTCACTTCTGCTGGTACCTGCAGACTGAGCCTCTGAACCTGCCTCAGTGCCAGACAGAAACCTGTTGTCCCTGCAAGGCAAACTCAATTTCTGGTCTGCATCACCACGAACCAACAAACTATAGAAGCCATGGGCTCCAAATAGCCCACAGTGGCAGGCAGGAATCAGTGGCTGGGGGCTCAGATTTCAGCTCAGCACTGTGCCAGCCTTGGTGGTCAAGGGATTCCACCCTGACACTGCACCATCCACCATCGTCCTGGGCTTAGAGTGCTCTTGGTGTTGCAATAGCTGCAGCAATCACTATCTTAGAAACCACAACAGGTGACCTGCCTAGAATTTCTGGATAGGCTTACTGTCAAATAACTTTCTCAGACAAAGCTAGACTATGCAAACTGGAATAAATTTCTAGGTCTTTAATGTGTAGACATCAATTCATGACCACAAGGATCAAGAATAATCAGGGAAATGGGACTCACCAAATGGACAGAATAAAGTGCCAGTGACTGACTCTAAAAAGATGGAGATGTTTGACCTGCCTGACAAAAAAATTAAAATGGTTGTTTTTAAAGTAAGCTTAATGAATAATATGGTTTTTCTGCATCCCCACCCAAAATCTCATTTTGAATTGTAATCCCCATAAGCCCCATGTGTCAAGGAAGAGACAAGGTGTAGGCAGTTGGATCATGGGGGTGGTTTTCCCCATGCTGTTCTCATAATAATGAGTGAGTTTTCATGAGATCTGGTGGTTTTATAAGTGTTTGGTAGTTCCTCCTGTGTTCATTCTCTTTCCTGCTGCCTTGTGAAGAAGGTGCCTTTCTTCCCGTTTGCCTTCCACCATGATTGTAAGCTTCCTGAGGCCTCCCCAGCCATGCTGAACTGTGAGTCAATTAAACCCTTTTTCCTTTATAAATTACCCGGTCTAGGGCAGTTCTTTATAGCGATATGAAAACAGACTAATACAGTAAATTGGTACTGGTAGATGGGGTGCTGCTATAAAGATACCCAGGCCTAGCATGGTGGCTCACGCCTGTAATCCCAGCACTTTGGGAGTCTGAGGCAGGTGGATCATGAGGTGAGGAGTTCAAGACCAGCCTGGCCAAGATGGTGAAACCCCATCTCCACAAAAATACAAAAATTAGCTGGGCATGATGGCAGGTGCCTGTAATCCCAGCTACTCAGGAGGCTGAGGCAGGGAATTGCTTGAACCCAGGAGGCAGATGTTACAGTGAGCCGAGATCACACCACTGCACTCCAACCTGGGTGACAGAGTGAGACTCTGTCTCAAAAAAAAAAAAAAAAAAAGATTCCCAAAAATGTGGAAGTGACTTTGGAACTGGATAACAGGCAGAGATTGAAACAATTTTGAGGGCTCAGAAGATGGGAAGATGTGGGAAAGTTTGGAATTTCCTAGGGACTTATTGAATTGCTTTGACCAAAATGCTGATAGTAATATGAGCAGTGAAGGCCAGGCTGAAGTAGTCTCAGATGAAGATGAGAATCTTCTTGGGAACTAGAGCAAAGCTGACTCTTGCTATGTTTTAGCAGAGACTGGTGGCATTTTGCCCCTGCCCTAGAGATCTGTGGAACTTTGAACTTGAGAGAGATGATTTAGGCAGAAGAAATTTCTAAGCAGGAAAGCATTTAAGATGTAATCTGGGTGCTCTTAAAAGTGTTCAGTTTTATGCTTCACAAAGAGATGATTTGGAATTGGAACTTATGTTTGAAAGGAAAGCAGAGCATAAAAGTGTAGAAAATTTACAGCCTGGTGATGCAATGGAAAAGAAAAACCCCTTTTCTTGGGAGAAATTCAAGCCAGCTGCAGAAATTTGCATAAGTAATGAGGAACCAAATGTTAATCACCAAGACAATGGGGAAAATGTCTCCAAGGCATGTAAGTGGTCTTCATGGCAGCCCTGGAGGCATAGGAGGTAAAAATGGTTTCCTGGGCCAGGTCCAGGAACTTGCTGTTTTGTGCAGTCTCAGGACTTGGTGCCCTATGTCCCAGCTGTGGCAAAAATGGGCCAATGTACAGCTCAGGCCATTCCTTCTGAGGGTACAAGCCCCAATCCTTGGTGGTTGGACCTGTGGTGCACAGAAGTCAAGAATTGAGGTTTGGAAAGCTCTGCCTAGATTTCGGAGGATGTATGGAAACACCTGGATGTCCAGGCAGAAGTTTGCTGCAGGGTCAGAGCCCTTATGGAGAACCATTGCTAGGGTAGTGCAGAAGGAAAATGTGAGGTCAGAGCCCCCACACAGAGTCCCCACTGGGGCACTGCCTAGTGGAACTGTGAGAAGAGGGCCACCATCCCCCAGACCACAGAATGGTAGATCCACTAACAGCTTGCACCATGCACCTGGAAAAGCAGCAGACACTCAGTGCCAGCCCATGAAAGCAGCCATATCCTGCAAAGCTACAGGGGTGAGCAGCCCAAGGCTATAGGAGCCCAGCTCTTGCATCAGCAGCACCTGGATGTGAGATATGGAGTTAAAGATTATTTCAGAGCTTTAAGATTTGACTGATCCACTGGATTTAGGATTTGTACAGGGCCTATAGCCCCTTCTTTTTGGCCAATTTGGAATGGGTGTATTTGCCCATTTCATGTACCCCCATTATATCTAGGAAGTAACTAACTTTGGACTTGGACTCTTGGGTTAATGCTGGAATGAGTTAAGACGTTGAGGGGCTGTCAGAAGGGCATGATTATGTTTTGAAAGTGAGGACATAAGATTTGGGAGGGGCCAGGGCGAAATGATACAGTTTGGCTGTTTCCTTACCCAAAATCTCATCTTGAATTGTATTCCCCAAAATCTCCACGTGTCAAGGGAAAGACCAGGTGGAGGCAATTGGATCATGATGGGGTCTCCCCCATGTTGTTCTCATGATAGTGATTGAATTCTCATGAGATCTGATGGTATTATAAGTGTTTCGTAGTTCCTCCTGAGTTCATTCTCCTTCCTGCCACCTTGTGAATAAGGTGCTTTGCTTCCCCCTCACCTTCTGCCACAATCATAAGTTTTCTGAGGCCTCCCCAGCCATCCTGAACTGTGAGTCAATTAAGCCTCTTTTCTTTATAAATTATCCAGTCTCAGGCAGTTCTTTATAGCAGTATGAAAACAGACTAATACAGCGCACTTCAATAAAATACAGAGAAACAATTCAGAAATCTATTAGAGAAATGCAACAGATATGAAATAATGGGAAAAAAGCCAGAAATGCTGGAGCTGAAAAATACAATGAAAAAAATTAAAAATGCAATGGAGACATCAATAGCAGAATTTATCAAAGAGAAGAAAAAATATGTGAACTTGAAAACAGGTTACTTGCAAACTTACGTTATGATACAAAGAAAGAATGAAAAGGAATGAAGAAAGCTTATGGGACTTATGGAATAGCATCAAAAGAGCAAATGTCGCCTGGACATGGTGGCTTATGCCTGTAATCCCATCACTTCAGGAGGCTGAGGTGGGTGGATAATGTGAGGTCAGGAGTTCAAGAACAGCCTGACCAACCTGGTGAAACCCTGTCTCTACTAAAAATACAAAATTAGCCCAGCGTGGTGGTGTGTGCCTGTACTCTCAGCTATCTGGGATGCTGAGGCAGGAGAATTGCTTGAATCCAGGAAGCGGAGGTTGCAGTGAGCTAAGATCACACCATTGCACTCCAGCCTGGGTGACAAGAGTGAGACTCCAGCTCCAAAAAAAAAAAAAGCAAATATGTGAGTTGTTGGTATTCAAGAAGGAGTTAAGAAAGATAAAGATTTATAAAGCTTATTTAAATAAATCATAGCAGAAACATTTCAAAATCTGGAGACAGATATAACTATCTAGGTACAGGAAGGTCAAAAGTCTTCAATCATACTCAATCCGAATAAGACTACCCTATGATATATTACAATCAAACTGCCAAAAACCAAAGACAAAGAGAGAAACCTGAAAGCAAGAAAAAAAATAACACATAAGGGAGTTCTAATATGTCTGTTACCAGCTTTTTCAGCAGAAATCTCACAGGCCAGGAGAGAATGGAATTACACATTCAACGTGCTGAAGGGAAAAAATCTTTCAGCCAAGAATTCTGTTCTTAGCAAAATTGTCCTTTGGAAATGAAAGAGATAGACTTTCCCACACAAACTAAAGCTGACGGGCTTTATCACCACCAGATATGTCTTATAAGGGGTACTAAAGGGAGTTCTTCACATTGAAAGAAATGATGCTAATGGGTAATAAGAAAACATTAGAAAGTATAAAACTCACTGGTAAAAGCAAGTAAACAGTCAAATTCAGAATACTCAAATAATATAAAGGTGGTATGTAAATCACTTATTTCTTTTTTTTATTATACTTTAAGTTCTAGGGTACATGTGCACAACATGCAGGTTTGTTACATACGTATATGTGTGCCATGTTGGTGTGCTGCACCCATTAACTCATCATTTACATTAGGTATATCTCCTAATGCTATCTCTCCCTGCTGCCCCCACCCCACAACAGGCCCCAGTGTGTGATGTTCCCCTTCCTGTGTCCAAGTGTTCTCATTGTTCACTTCCCACCTATGAGTGAGAACATGTGGTGTTTGGTTTTTTGTCCTTGTGTTAGTTTGCTGAGAATGATGGTTTCCAGCTTCATCCATGTCCCTACAAAGGACATGAACTCATCATTTTTTATGGCTGCATAGTATTCCATGGTGTATATGTGCCACATTTTCTTAATCCAGTCTATCATTGATGGACATTTGGGTTGGTTCCAAGTCTTTGCTATTGGTAAATCACTTATTTCTTTAGTATGAAGACAAAAAGACAAAACTATTAAAAATTATAACCATTAAAATAATTTGTTAAAGTATATACAATATAAAAAGATGTAAATTGTGATACTAAAAATTCAAAATGGGGAGATGAAGGGTAAAGGTTGTGTTTTTTTTGCAATTTGTATATACTTTAACCACTAAAATAATTTTTTAACATATATACAATATAAAAAGATGTAAATTGTGATATTAAAAATTCAAAATAAGGAGATAAAGGGTAAAGATTGTGCCTTTTTTGCGATTAAATTAAAGTTGTTATGAACTTAAAATAACATGTTATAAGATGTTTTTATAAGCCTCATGGTAACCATGAAGCAAAAACATATAATAGGTACAAAAATAACATGTTTAACTATAAGATGTTTTTTGTAAGCCTCATGGTAACCACAGAGCAAAAATCTGTAGTAGATGCACTAAAAATAAAAAGCAAGGAATCAAAGCATATTACTAAAGAAGATCACTTACCCACAAAGAAAGACTGTGAGAGGAAAAAAGGAAGAAAATATCTACAAAACAACTAGAAAGCAATTAACAAAATGACAGGAGTAATTCCTTACCTATTAATAATTACCTTGAATATTAATGGATTAAGTTCTCCAATTAAAACACATAGTTTCTGGGCCAGGTGCAGTGGCTCACGTCTGTAATCTCAGCGCTTTTGGAGGCCGAGGTGGGCAGATCACTTGAGGTCAGGAGTTTGAGACCAGCCTGGCCAACATGGTGAAACCCCATCTCTACTAAAAAAAAAAAATAGCTGGGTTTTGTGGTGGACCCCTGTAATCCTAGCTACTAAGGAGGCTGAGGCAGGAGAATCACTTGAACCTGGAAGCAGAGGTTGCAGTGAGCTGAGATCACACCACTGCACTCCAGCCTGGGCTTCAAAGCAAGACTCTGTCTCAAAAAAAAAAAAAAAAAAAAAAAGACAGCGTCCGTCTGGATTAAAAAGCAAGACCCAACTGTGAGCTGCTTACAGGAGACTCACTTCATCTGCAAGGACAATATAGACTAAAAGTGAAGGAATGCAAAAGATATTTTATCCAAATGAAAACTAAAAGGCATCAGGAGTAGCTATACTAATGTCAGGTAAAATAGACTTTAAGTGAGAGCTATAAAAGAGGCCAAGAATGTTATTATATAATAATAAACAGGTCAATTCAGCAAGAAGATATGATAATTCTGAATATATTTGAACCCAACATCAGAGCACATACATATATAAATCAAATACTCCTAGATCTGAAAGAAGTGAACTACAATACGAGTAGGAGACTTCAACACCCTACTTTCAGCAATTAGATCATCCAGACAGAAAATCAAGAAAGAAACACCAGATTTAAGCTATATTCTAAACCAAATGGATCTAACAAACATTTATAGAAAATTTCATCGAAAAGCTTCAGAATATACATTCTTCTCAACTACACATGGAACATTCTCCAGGATAGATCACATGTAATGCCATAAAACAAGTCTTCAAAAATTTAAGAAGATTGAAATTATATCAAGTGTCTTTTCTCTCCTGAATGATATAAACCTAGAAATCAATAAACAGGAAGAACTTTGGAAACTTACAAATACATATAAATTAAACAACATGATATTGGTTAACCAATGGGTCAATAAAGAGATTAAAAGAAAAATTTTAAAAATTTTCTTCTGAAAACAAAAATGGAAACACAACATACCAAATCTGTAGAATACAGCAAAAGCAATTTAAACAGGAAAATTAATAGCAACAAATACCTGCATCAAAATAGATTAAAAATGTCAAATAAACAACCTAATATTGTAGGTCAAGGAACTGGAAAACAAGAACAAATCCAAACCAAAACTAGTAAAAGAAAGGAAATAATATACATCAGAGTGGAAACAAATAAAATAGAGCCTGGAAAAACAACATAAAATATCAACAAAAATGAATAATTGATTTTTTCAAAGATAACCAAATTTGACAAATGTTTATCTAGAATAAGAAAAAAGAAAGAAGATTCAAATAAATAAATTCAGAGATGAAAAAAGAGAAATTATAATTCATACTACAGAAATACAAAGAATGACGAGACTGTTGTAAACAATTATAAACCAACAAATTGATTAACCTAGAAGAAATGAATAAATTTTGAACACATACAACCTACAAAGATTGAACTATGAAGAAACAGAAAATGTCAACAGACAAATAACAAATAAGGAAATGGAATCACATCAAGAAAGTCCCAGAATCTGATGGCTTAACTACCAAATTCTACCAAATATTTAAAGAACTAATATTAGTTCTCAAACTATTCCAAAAATTGAAGAGGAAGGAATACGTCCAAACTTATTCTACAAGGCCAGCATTACCCTGATTCTGAAACCAAACAAAAAGACAACAACAAGAAAAAGAAAACTACAGGCCAATATCCCTGATGAACATAGATGCAAAAATCATCAACAAAATACCAGCAAACTGAATTCAACAGCACTTTAAAAAGGTCATTCACCATGATCACGTGGAATTCATCCTGGAGATGCAAGGAAGGTTGAACATATGCAAAGCAATAAATGTGGTACATAACATTAACAAAATGAAGGACAAAAAATATGATTATCTTAATTGACACAGAACAAGCATTTGATAAAATTGAACATCCTTTTATGCTAAAAACACTCAACAAACTAAGCATAGGAGGAACATAGCTCAACATAATAAAGACCATATGTGACAAGCCCACAGCTAACATCTATACTGAAAAGGGAAAAGTTTAAAACTTTCCCTCTACAACCAGGCATGGTGGCTCATGCCTGTAAATCTTACTACTTTGGGAGGCCAAGGTGGGAGGATCACTTGATCCTAGGGGTTTTTTGGTTGCAGTGGGATATGATCACACCTCTGCAGTCCAGCCTGGGTGACGGAGTGAGACACTGACTCTAAACAAACAAACAAACAAAAATAACATGTTTTCTGTAAGATACGGAACAAGGTAAGAATAAGAATGCTCACTTTTGCCACTTACATTCAGTGTACTACTGAAAGTCCTACCCAGAGCAATTAGGCAAGAAAAAGAAATAAAAGGCATCTGAATTTGAAAGGAAAAAGATAAATAAAGGAAAAAGTTAAATAAAGGAAAAAGATAAATTGTTCCTGGCTGCAGATAACATGTTCTTTTTTTTTTTAATTATACTTTAAGTTTTAGGGTACATGTGCACAACATGCAGGTTAGTTACATATGTATACATGTGCCATGTTGGTGTGCTGCACCCATTAACTCATCATTTAACATTAGTTATATCTCCTAATGCTATCCCTCCACCCTACCCCCACCTCACAACAGGCCCCTGTGTGAGATATTCCCCTTCCTGTGTCTATGTGATCTCATTGTTCAATTCCCACCTATGAGTGAGAACATGTGGTGTTTGGTTTTTTTGTCCTTGCGATAGTTTGCTGAGAATGATGGTTTCCAGCTTCATCCATGTCCTTACAAAGGACATGAACTCATCATTTTTTATGGCTGCATAGTATTCCATGGTGTATATGTGCCACATTTTCTTAATCCAGTCTATCATTGTTGGACATTTGGCTTGATTACAAGTCTTTGTTATTGTGTATAGTGCCACAATAAACATATGTGTGCATGTGTCTTTATAGCAGCATGATTTATAATCCTTTGGGTATATACTCAGTAATGGGATGGCTGGGTCAAATGGTATTTCTAGTTCTAGATCCCTGAGGAATCGCCACACTGACTTCCACAACGGTTAAACTAGTTTACAGTCCCACCAACAGTGTAAAAGTGTTCCTATTTCTCCACATCCTCTCCAGCACCTGTTGTTTCCTGATTTTTAATAATCGCCATTCTAACTGGTGTGAGATGGTATCTCATTGTGGTTTTTGATTTGCATTTCTCTGATGGCCAGTGATGATGAGCATTTCTTCATGTGTCTTTTGGCTGCATAAATGTCTTCTTTTGAGAAGTGTCTGTTCATATCCTTTGCCCACTTTTTGATGGGGTTGTTTTTTTTTTCTTGTAAATTTGTTTGAGTTCATTGTAGATTCTGGATATTAGCCCTTTGTCAGATGAGTAGATTGCAAAAATTTTCTCCCATTCTGTAGGTTGCCTGTTCACTCTGATGGTAGTTTCTTTTGCTGTGCAGAAACTCTTTAGTTTAATTAGATCGCATTTGTCAATTTTGTCTTTTGTTGCCATTGCTTTTGGTATTTTAGACATGAAGTCCTTGCCCATGCCTATGTCCTGAATGGTATTGTCTAGGTTTTCTTCTAGGGTTTTTATGGTTTTAGGTCTAACATTTAAGTCTTTAATCCATCTTGAATTGATTTTTGTATAAGGTGTAAGGAAGGGATCCAGTTTCAGCTTTCTACATATGGCTAGCCAGTTTTCCCAGCACCATTTATTAAATAGGGAATCATTTCCCCATTGCTTGTTTTTGTCAGGTTTGTCAAAGATCAGATGGTTGTAGATATGCGGCATTATTTCTGAGGGCTCTGTTCTGTTCCATTGGCTATATCTCTGTTTTGGTATCAGTACCATGCTGTTTTGGTTACTGTAGCCTTGTAGTATAGTTTGAAGTCAGGTAGCGTGATGCCTCCAGCTTTGTTCTTTTGGCTTAGGATCGACTTGGCAATATGGGCTCTTTTTTAGTTCCATATGAACTTTAAAGTAGTTTTTTCCAATTCTGTGAAGAAAGTCATTGGTAGCTTGATGGGGATGGCATTGAATCTATAAATTACCTTGGGCAGTATGGCCATTTTCATGATATTGATTCTTCCTACCCATGAGCATGGAATGTTCTTCCATTTGTTTGTATCCTCTTTTATTTCATTGAGCAGTGGTTTGTAGTTCTCCTTGAAGAGGTCCTTCACGTCCCTTGTAAGTTGGATTCCTAGGTATTTTGTTCTCTTGGAAGCAATTGTGAATGGGAGTTCACTCATGATTTGGCTCTCTGTTTGTCTGTTGCTGGTGTATAAGAATGCTTGTGATTTTTGTACATTGATTTTGTATCCTGAGACTTTGCTGAAGTTGCTTATCAGCTTAAGGAGATTTTGGGCTGAGACAGTGGGATTTTCTAGGTATACAATCATGTCATCTGCAAACAGGGACAACTTGGCTTCCTCTTTTCCTAATATAATCCCCTTTATTTCCTTTCCTGCCTGATTGCCCTGGCCAGAACTTCTAACACTAAGTTTAATAGGAGTGGTGAGAGAGGGCATCCCTGTCTTGTGCCAGTTTTCAAAGGGAATGCTCCCAGTTTTTGCCCATTCAGTATGGTATTGGCTGTGGGTTTGTCATAGATCGCTCTTATTATTTTGAGATGCATCCCATCAATACCTAATTTATTGAGAGTTTTTAGCATGAAGCGTTGTTGAATTTTGTCAAAGGCCTTTTCTGCATCTATTGAGATAATCTTATGGTTTTTGTCGTTGGTTCTGTGTATATGCTGGATTACATTTATTGATTTGCATATGTTGAACCAGCCTTGCATCCCAGGGATGAAGCCCACTTGATCATGGTGGATAAGCTTTTTGATGTGCTGCTGGATTCAGTTTGCCAGTGTTTTACTGAGGATTTTTGCATTAATGTTCATCTGGGATATTGGTCTAAAATTCTCTTTTTTTGTTGTGTCTCTGCCCGGCTTTGGTATCAGGATGATGCTGGCCTCATAAAATGAGTTAGGGAGGATTCCCTCTTTTTCTATTTATTGGAATAGTTTCAGAAAGAATGGTACCAGTTCCTCCTTGTACCTCTGGTAGAACTCGGCTGTGAATCCGTCTGGTCCTGGAGTTTTTTTGGTTGGTAAGCTATTGATTATTGCCTCAATTTCAGAGCCTGTTATTGGTTTATTCAGAGATTGAAATCCTTCCTGGTTTAGTCTTGGGAGGTTGTATGTGTCGAGGAATTTATCCATTTCTTCTAGATTTTCTAGTTTGTTTGCATAGAAGTGTTTATAGTATTCTCTGATGGTAGTTTGTATTTCTGTGGGATCAGTGGTGATATTCCCTTTATCATTTTTTATTGCATCTATTTGATTCTTCTCTCTTTTCTTCTCTATTAGTCTTGCTAGCGGTCTACCGATTTTGTTGACCTTTTCAAAAAACCAGCTCCTGGATTCATTGATTTTTTGAAAGGTTTTTTGTGTCTCTATTTCCTTCAGTTCTGCTCTGATCTTAGTTATTTCTTGCCTTCTGCTAGCTTTTGAATGTGTTTGCTCTTGCTCCTCTCTTTCTTTTAATTGTGATGTTAGGGTGTCAATTTTAGATCTTTCCTGCTTTCTCTTGTGGGCATTTAGTGCTATAAATTTCCCTCTACACACTGCTTTGAATGTGTCCCAGAAATTCTGGTACGTTGTGTCTTTGTTCTCATTGGTTTCAAAGAACATCTTTATTTCTGCCTTCATTTCGTTATGTACCCAGTAGTCATTCAGGAGCAGGTTGTTCAGTTTCCATGTAGTTTAGCGGTTTTGAGTGAGTTTCTTAATCCTGAGTTCTAATTTGATTGCACTGTGGTCTGAGAGACAGTTTGTTATAATTTCTGTTCTTTTACATTTGATGAGGAGTGCTTTACTTCCAACTATGTGGTCAATTTTGGAGTAGGTGTGGTGTGGTGCTTAGAAGAATGTATATTGTGTTGATTTGGGGTGGAGAGTTCTGTAGATGTCTATTAGGTCTGCTTGGTGCAGAGCTGAGTTCAATTCCTGGATATCCTTCTTAACTTTCTGTCTCATTGATCTGTCTAATGTTGACAGTGGGGTGTTAAACTCTCCCAATATTATTGTGCAGGAGTCTAAGTCTCTTTCTAGGTCTCTGAGGACTTGCTTTATGAATCTGGGTGCTTCTGCATTGGGTGCATATACATTTAGAATAGTTAGCTCTTCTTGTTGAATTGATCCCTTTACCATTATGTAATGGCCTTCTTTGTCTCTTTTGATCTTTGTTGGTTTAAAGTCTGTTTTATTAGAGACTAGGATTGCAACCCCTGCATTTTTTGTTTTCCTTTTGCTTTGTAGATCTTCCTCCATCCCTTTATTTTGAGCCTATGTGTGTCTCTGAACGTGAGATGGGTCTGCTGAATACAGCACACTGATGAGTCTTGACTCTTTATCCAATTTGCCAATTTGTGTCTTTTAATCGGAGCATTTAGCCCATTTACATTTAAGGTTAATATTGTTATGTGTGAATTTGATCCTGTCATTATGATGTTAGCTGATTATTTTGCTCATTAGTTGATGCAATTTCTTCCTGGCCTGGATGGTCTTTACAATTACGCATCCTTTTGCAGTGGCTGGTATCGGTTGTTCCTTTCCATGTTTAGTGCTTCCTTCAGGAGCTCTTTTAGGGTAGGCCTAGTGGTGACAAAATCTCTCAGCATTTGCTTGTCTGTAAAGGATTTTATTTCTCCTTCACTTATGAAGCTTAGTTTGGCTGGATATGAAATTCTGGGTTGAAAATTCTTTTCTTTAAGAATGTTGAATATTGGCCCCCACTCTCTTTTGGCTTGTAGAGTTTCTGCCGAGAGATCCGCTGTTAGTCTGATGGGCTTCCCTTTGTGGGTAACCCGACCTTTCTCTCTGGCTGCCCTTAACATTTTTTCCTTCATTTCAACTTTGGTGAATCTGACAATTATGTGTCTTGGAGTTGCTCTTCTCGAGGAGCATCTTTGTGGCGTTCTCTGTATTTCCTGAATTTGAATGTTGGCCTGCCTTGCTAGATTGGGGAAGTTCTCCTGGATAATATCCTGCAGAGTGTTTTCCAACTTGGTTCCATTCTCCCCATCACTTTCAGGTACACCAATCAGATGTAGATTTGGCCTTTTCACATAGTCCCATATTTCTTGGAGGCTTTGTTCATTTCTTTTTATTCTTTTTTCTCTAAACTTCTCTTCTCACTTCATTTCATTCATTTGATCTTCCATCACTGATACCCTTTCTTCCAGTTGATCGAATCAGCTATTGAGGCTTATGCATTCACCATGTTAGTTCTCATGCCATGGTTTTCAGCTCCCTCAGGTCCTTTAAGGACTTCTCTGCATTGGTTATTCTAGTTAGCCATTCGTCTAATTTTTTTTCAAGGTTTTTTACTTGTTTGCCATGGGTTCGAACTCCCTCCTTTAGCTCGCAGTAGTTTGATCATCTGAAGCCTTCTTCTCTCAACTCGTCAAAGTCATTTTCCATCCAGCTTTGTTCCATTGCTGGTGAGGAGCTGCGTTCCTTTGGAGTAGGAGAGGTGCTCTGATTTTTAGAGTTTCCAGTTTTTCTGCTCTGTTTTTTCCCCATCTTTGTGGTTTTATCTACCTTTGGTCTTTGATGGTGGTGATTTACAGATGGGGTTTTGGTGTTGATGTCCTTTCTGTTTGTTAGTTTTCCTGCTAACAGTCAGGACCCTCAACTGCAGGTCTGTTGGAGTTTGCTAGAGGTCCACTCCAGACCCTGTTTGTCTGGGTATCAGCTGCGGAGGCTGCAGAACAGCAAATATTCCTGAACAGCCAATGTTGCGGCCTGTTCATTCCTCTGGAAGTTTTTTCTCAGAGGAGTACCCAGCCGTGTGTGGCGTCAGTCTGCCCCTACTGGGGGGTGCATCCCAGTTAGGCTACTTGGGTGTCAGGGACCCACTTGAGGAGGCAGTCTGTCCGTTCTCAGATCTCCAGCTGCGTGCTGTGAGAACCACTGCTCTCTTCAAAGCTGTCAGACAGGGACATTTAAGTCTGCAGAGTATTCTGCTGCCTTTTGTTTGTCTATGCCCTACCCCCAGAGGTTAAGTCTACAGATCCAAGCAGGCCTCCTTGAGCTGTGGTGGGCTCCACCCAGTTGGAGCTTCCCTGCTTCTTTGTTTACCTACTGAAGCCTTGGCAATGGCGGGCGCCCCTCCCCAGCCTTGCTGCCGTCTTGCAGTTTGATCTCAGGCTGCTGTGCTAGCAATGAGCAAGGCTCCGTGGGCGTAGTACCCTCTGAGCCGTGCGCGGGATATAATCTCCTGGTGTGCCGTTTGCTAAGACTGTTGGAAAAGCGCAGTATTAGGGTGGAAGTGACCCGATTTTCCAGGTGCCGTCTGTCACCCCTTACTTTGAGTAGGAAAGGGAATTCCCTGACCCCTTGTGCATCCTGGGTGAGCCGATGCCTCGCCCTCCTTCACCTCACGCTCGGTGGTCTGCACCCACTGTCCTCCACCCGCTTTCTGACACTCCCCAGTGAGATGAACCTGGTACCTCAGTTGGAAATGCAAAAAACACCTGTCTTCTGCATCACTGATGCTGGGAGCTGTAGATTGGAGCTGTTCCTATTCGGCCCTCTTGGCTCCACTCCCCCAGATAACATGTTCTTATCCTTCATTTTGTTAATGTTATGTACCACATTTATATATAGAAAGTCCTAAAGACTCCATCAGAAAACATTAGATTTATAAATGAATTCAGTAAAGTTGCAAGATACAAAATCAGTATGTAAAAATCAGTAGCATTTCTCTACACTGACAGCAAATTATGTGAAAAAAATCAAGGAAACAATCCCATTTACAATAGCTAGAAAAAGTTAAACACTTAGGCATAAATATAAGCAAGGAGGTGTAAGGTCTCTACAATGAAACTATAAAACATTAATGTAAGGAATCGAAGAGGACACACATACACAAATAAAATGATATCTCATGTTTATGAATTGGAAGAATTAATATTGTTAAAATGTCAATACTACCCGAAGTGATCTACATATTCAATTCAATCCCTATGAAAATGCCAATGATAGTCTTCAGAGAAATAGAAAAAAAATTCTAAAATTTGTGTGCAACTGCAAAACACCCAGAATAGTGAAAAAATTCTTGAGCATAAAGTACAAAGCTGGAGCCATCACACTACCTGGTGTCAAAATATACTACAAAACTGTAGCAACCCAAACAGCATTGTACTGACACAAAAACAGACACACAGACTTAAGGAATAGAATAGAGAACCCAGAAATAAATCCTTGTATTTATAGTCAACTGATTTTCAACAAAGTTGCCAAGAACACACTATTGGGAAAGGGCAGTATCCTCAATAAATTGTGGGAAAGTGTATATCCACAGGTAGAAGAATGAGATTTGACCCTTATTGCTCACCATATGCAAAAACCAACTCAAAATGGATTAAAGACTTCAATACAAGACCTGAAATTATTAGAATACATAGGGCAAAAATTTCATAACAATGAAATTTGGATATAAGTTTGAAATGACAATGAAATTTGGGCAATGAGTTTTGGATATGACCTCAAGAGCATAGGCAACAAAAGTAAAAATAGACAAATGGGATTACATCAAACTCAAAAGCTTCTGTGCAACAAAGAAAACAATCAACAGAATGAAGAGATACCTATCAAATTGGAGACAATATTTGGAAACTATATATATGATAACAGCCAACATATATAAGAAATTCAAACAACTAAATAGCAAGAAAATGAATAACCTGATTACAAAATGGACAGAAGAGCTGAATGAACATTTCTCAAAAGAAGATATACACAAATGACAAACAGGCATATCAAAAAATGCTCAACAACACTAATCATTAGGTAAATTCAAATCACCTCACTCTTGTCAGAATGGCTATTAAGAAAATGACAGAAAGTGTTGGTGAGGATGTGGAAGAAAGGGAACTCTTACACACCTTTGGTGGGAATATAAATTAGTACAGCCATCATGGAAAACAGTAAGGAGGTTCCTCAAAATGTTAAAAATAGAACTACAAAATGATCCAGCAATCCCCCACTGGGAATATATGCAAAGGAAATGATCTCAGTATGTCAAAGAGATAACTGCACTCCCATGTTTATTGCAGCACTATTTTTACAGCCAACATATGGAATCAACCCTAGTGTCCATCAATGGATGAAAAGATAAAGAATGTTATATATATACATGATGGAATACTACTCCACTGTAAAAAAGAATAAAATCCCACCACTTACAAAAACATGGAAGAACCTGGAGGACATTATAGTAAGTTAAATAAGCTAGGCTCAGAAAGACAAATACCACATGATCTCACTCATACATGGTCATTCATATATTGGGCAAACCCCACCTTCGATGTATAATGATGGTTTGGCTCATCACTCTGGTCTTACAACATTATTTGATTTCTACATGGGAGGAACCAACTGTGTAGGCGTTTCATACCCTGAGATTCAAAGGCATGTTCTATATTACAAGCTGAGATAATATTTCAGGGTTTATCTATTTTAACTGAAACTCATTTGAGATAATCTTTAAACTTCCTTCACAAATAGGAAAAAGCTTAGGAAAGTGATGGTTATACAGCTATAATTCTATCCAGGAATCAGAAATTTTAATAAGCTTCTATAAATTTTTACTTCTTCAGACACTAGTATTGATTTTAATCTTTACAATCAACAATTACTCATTTGTTGTTATGGGAAAAATATGACACATCTTTCCCCACTTCTGAAATCTATTCAGGGGAAATGAAATTTTTATGTTCCCTGAGAGAAAGAATAATCAGAAATGACAACCTGAAATGGCAAAGCTAAATAAAAAAATCAGAACTAACATGTTGTTTTGTTTTGTGGAGAAATGTACTTGGGTAGCTGCAATTAAAAATGTGTTTCTTGTCAAAAGGCATAGCCTTACAGATTTTGTTATTTACTTAAAAAGAATATTTGTTCCCTCAATTGAGGAAACAATGGCTATATTTGCTTTCAATGCCTCCTAAGGCTACTTGAGTACGGAATTGAATGGCAGGATAGCATAATAAATCCACTAACACAGGTCAGAAAAACTCCAAGCCTAATATGTCCCAACATGTGATTAATTTGGGAGAAAGTCTGGAAATTAAGGTTCATACCAAAAAGGGCTCAAGAGTACTGGCCTAGCTCTGTGTTGTCCTTGATTCAGAGGATTTACAGGCAAATGTCATTATTGTCTTAAAGATCTAGGTCCTGTTGGTCTTCTTCAGGATAAAAGTCAGAGGAAGCATATTCATTGGCATGGATCCTAACTCATGCTGGACTAGATCCAGAAAGTATATTTTTAAAAAATTCTGAAAAATCTGAAGGTTTAAACTGAGTGTGAAAATAGATTATCTTTTCAATATAAATGAAACTCAGAGTCAAAGAATTTTGAACAATAAAAGCCTGATTGGATGAATACTGTTTGCTAACAATTTTAATGTAAACATTCTTTATAAGGTCAAAGGTCTAGAAGGGCTTCAAGGATTAATTCCAATAATGCTTGCTACTAGGCTAGATTTGAAGCCATGTACATGATGACAACTTTGGCATGAAATCTGATCAGCCACCTGCCACAGAATGCTGCAGCCAGAAAGAGAGAGAGGAGGAATCCTGTGCAGTCCTTTAGAAAACAGGAGGCCAAAGCATATATAGAGACAGTTATAGTTACTAAGAAGTCAAAAGAAAAAATTTTCATTGATTAAATAGAAATGCAAAAGTAGAGAATGTAGTAATTATGGTTAATGCATGAGATACACTTTGAGTTCCTTATAATGAAAGCTGTGTGCTGTAGTACAGAGTATGTGATCATGGAAGTATCTCACTTTTCTAGTTCTCAGTTTCTTCATCTGTAAAATAGGAGGATTAGATTTCCTAAATTCCACAGGGTTGTTGTGAGGCTTAAATAAGATGTACCTGGAACAGATTAAGTGCTCAACTATTATGATGATGATGAATCAATGGAAAAGTAGGGGAATTGTAAAATTAGCATCTTTATTTGAAAGGGAAATTCTATATGGTTTTATGAGATATTAGTTCTAAAAAAATTTAGCTCATTTTTCTTTAAACCAACTAAAAATAAGCCCTACCCCCTTCCCCACCACCACCTGTGTTTTCTCCACTTAATCCTTTGGGGGAATATCAAGTTGTGTGTACATATATTTTTTTCCCCGGATTTTACTTTCCTGGGTTTTAGAGAAAGGACTAAAAGAATGATGTACAAATATATAAATATATTTTTCCCAGTACATGTTACTGGGTAATGATAAATATTTTCCATTAAAATAAATCACTGGATTTTTCCATGTCTTTTAAGAATTACTGGAAAGTGATGATAATTCAAATAATACACTAATGATATTAGGTAGGGAGTATCTAAGCTACTAATGTGCAACTTAAGAGAAATATGGGTAGAAAATAAGTGAAATACCCTACCCTCTACTGTGAAAAGTTTAGCAAAGTTATTTTTTGAGAAATTTAAGGAAAAACCATCTACCACAAATTAGCACTAGAAACACTTACCAAAGAGAAGGCCTGTGTGTTATAGAGAGTAAGGAAATTCCAGCCCCTTTTGCAGCCTGAAATATCTTTCCTTCGACATCAATGCTGACAGCACTGGTACATTCATCCAGCAAGGCATATTTTGGTCTTTTAAAAAGTACACACAAAAATTAATTATTTTGCTATATGAACTGTAAGTTTTTCTTTGGACAATATGAGTTGCATTGCTAACAATTTTAAAGGAGCAAAAAAGAATATGGCATTATTAAAGGCAATAAATGATAAAGCAAAAAAGTAGTTGTCCCATTCTTTGGACTATAATATCACATTTTTAATACATTTAAATAGATTTCCTGATGCTTTCTAATAATACAATAAGCTTTATTGTCTTGTAGATGAATGAATCACAAATATGAGACATAGGAAAGATGAGGCAGGTCACTGAGTACCTTTTCCTGCAGAAAGCAGGTTCATTGTTGGTGAGAAGGGTCTGACTAACTACATGAAAAATACATTGCAGTAGCTAATTATCAAACAGGCCACAGCCCTGTTAGCAAAGATTCAATGAGAAGATTATTTTATCAGCAATATGAATACCTAAGCATTACTAATGGAATTTCATCACTATAAGACTGCGAGAGTGAATGTGGCTCATCTTACAAATTTATAACACACATTTAACCTCATAATATTGGAACCATGCTCCAGAATCAAATTCTTAGGAGAAAAAGTAAATATTTTTCTAAGTATATTGGACAATTTTTTAAGCTTCTTTTTTACTTTGATAATGCGTGTCTGTTATCAGAGTCATCTTATCACTTGCCATTGTTTCCCTCTGCTTATCCTTTCTCCCTGTCATCTCACCCCCTGCTCTTACTTTTCTTTGTCCTTTCCCTTTCTTCTTTCAAGTCCCTCTGGACCGTTGGTACTTAGCATGACTTAGCTTAGTTAATGGGAACAAAGTCAACTCTTACACTGTCATTTACTATTCAATTTGGAGTTGAAAATCAGTATCAGGTATTTGCCGGGACAATTTCCTTTACAAAAAATATTCTGATTTTTAAAAATAAAATGACAAAAAAGTTTAAAAAACGAAAATCAGTAATTTCTTATCAGAATAAATCATTATTTGCCCTGTAAGTTACTGTCCTAAAATGGATTTGCTTATTAATAGAATCCAGTTACCTACCACAGGTCAGGTAGTCAGGGCTAATAGATACAGGAGTCAAAGACTCTAAAACTGCTCCCTATGCAAAGAATAAAAGATCAGTGCATGTTCTCCATGACAACATCAACGGAAGTAGTGTCACTGCTTGACCTTTGGTTACTGTTCTGGTTTAAGTATTAAGCATTACTTCTTTGTCTCAGAGTTATTTTCTGTTTTGTGGATGAATGATATTTTTAAGTGAACAAGAGGAAGAAGTAAAGGAAGTATAAAAGTGAAAGGTTGAGTAAAATTTTCCTTTTGTGTAAACCTCTTTCCAGTGATTAACATGTTTATTGCATTTTGGCTTATTTTTCAGAGTGCCTTGATCGAAACAGAGAAAATATACCATTTTAGAATTAGAAAAATGTATGCATCTTACACTCTGTTGTCATAGCAACCTCTACTCTAGCAGATGTAAGATCACATGTTTTAGTTTCCTTGGCAGGGCTGGTGTGTGTGTGTGTGTGTTTGTGTGTGTACTTGAATATATCAAGCAATAGCTAAAATCCGATACTGATATAAGAAAAAAAGCATTAGGTAATATTGTTTCTCAGATTTGCTTTCCTTTTTGCTTTGTGTATCATCAGTAGAATGGGCTTCGTGAAGGATTTAATCTATCCCCCTTAAGACAGGACTTTTTCAATCATTCTTGAGCTATTAAAACATTTAAAATCCTCTCAAAAAGAGAATACTATTGTGATGCTTAGTACTTCCTGCTAAAGTTCTTGATTTTTGCCAGCTCAAGTCTTTCACATCACAATTCAAACTTTAAATCATTTGAGAATGAGGGAAGGCAGTTTCCTATTGTTAAACTTTCTCTTCACTAGATTGAATACCTAAAATTCCTTTTATCTTTTGTCAAAAGATTGTGCTTTTCAACCACTTGCTCTTCTTCATTGATCTTTATATGGCTCACTAAATTTTCTTTCCACTGATATACTTGTGACTTATCTTCACTCATTATCACATTATATCCAAAATATTTTAGTTACACAAACACCAAGTATTTATTTCAGGTTACAGATATGTGAAATCTCTTTGGGTTAACATTTATTAATGCCACTTGCTATTTATTACAAGGTTTATTTTATTAACACACTGATACAGTGAGAAATTTATGGCTAAATTTTACATTCCACCATATTATATTTCTATGCTGGTGATCATATTACTGGGTACTTATGGCCTAGACCCAAACAGATTCAGGGTGATAGTGGGTAACAGCTGGTCATAAATGCCAAGCTGTAAAGTTTTTGTTGTTGTTGTTTTTGAGACGGAGTCTCATACTATTGCCAGGTTGGAGTGCAGTGGCACCATCTCGGCTCACTGCAATCTCCGCCTCCTGGGTTCAAGTGATTCCGCTGCCTCAGCCTCCCGAGTAGCTGGGACTATAGGCGCCCGCCACCATGCCTGGCTAATTTTTTTTAATTTTTGTAGAGACGGGGTTTCACTATGTTGGCCAGGATGGTCTGGATCTCCTGTCCTCATGATCCACCGGCCTCGCCCTCCCGAAGTGCTGGGATTATAGGCGTGATCCACCGCGCCCGGGATCAAGCTGTAAAGTTTACTCTTGAATTTCACTACATCTTCTGAGAAAGGAGTATCCCAAAATACACGTCACTGAAAATCCCAAATTAGCAAAATTTAGTTTATATTTTTAGCTAGCCATATTCTTAAATGTACATTATTATAAATAACATGTTATGAACACAACGAATAATTTTTCTCACTAAAAATCCCAGCTAAACACAAAAATAATATTTAGTGTGTGATTTAATTTACCTGAAGTTATACAACAAGCAAAACCAATTTATGGTGACAGAAATCAGGACAGAAATGTCTAGAGGGGACTGGATTGGAAGGGAGGATGAGTAATCTTCCCAGGGTAACAGAAATGTTTTTTATCTTGATTGGGGTATTGGTTACATAATGTAGAAACATTTATAAAAGTCATCCAATTGTATACCTAAAATATGTGTATTTGGTATATAAACTTTAGTACAATAACAATAAGCCCTGGTTAACTATTATATAGTAATACAGAAAAGCACATAATTACATATGAAATAAAAAGGATATAAATTATAATATGCTTTATGAAAATAGCTACATCAAAATAATAAAAATAACGAATTTTTGCATATTACCAAGACTGGGAAAAAAAATCCCAAAATTTTAACAGTGTTTAAATGTTACAGTAATTTAAAATTTGAATAATTTAAAATGTCCAAAATTTTAACAGTGTTAATAAGATAACAGCTAATGAGATAATCGCTAATGAGATAACAGATTTTTTCTTCTTTTTACTTATATACATTTTCTACTTTTATAAAATGAACATATTATATTTTAATAAAATTCTTTAAATCATTTTTTATGCTATGTTCTTATTCAAAAGGCTGAACCTAAATCTCATCAAGCTCTTTGCTCTAATTTCCAGTTTACGGAAAAAAATGGGAGATCGGGGAACAAGATAAAGGACCCCTACCCAGATTTACCTGATAAGGTAGCAATGAGGTAAATCTAGAATAGGCAACATTCTACGGGACAATTAACCCAATTCCTTCAGCAAGACAAAGGTATAAAAGGTAGGTGGGGCCTGGGAGGAGGAGAGACTCTTTAGATTAAAAAGGAATTAAGAGATGTAACAATAAAATGCAATGTGTGAAACTTGTTTAGATCCAGGTTTGAACAAATCAGTGTAAAAAGATATTTTTGAGACAATTAGGGAAACTTTGAATATGAACCATATATTAAATAACTTTAAATAATTATTACTAATTTAATTAGGTATTATTGTGACAAGTTATTATGTAAGAATATATCCTAATATTTCAGAGACTGTTCTCAAAGTATTTAGGGAAAAATATCATAATACCTGTGATTTGCTTTAAAATACTTTAGAAATTTAAAAAAATGAGTAGATAAATCAAGTGTAACAAAACATTAGACTTGTTAAATCAGTGTAATGAGAATATGGGGTTCTTACAACAATTTCTCTTTTTTGATGAAGTTTGACTTTTTTTCCATAATTAAAGGCTTTTAAAAAAATGAATAGCCAACTGAGTGCTTAGTGTGGGCCAACTAATTGCTAGGTGTTCGATAATACATACTTGACATAATTTTTAAAGTTCTCTATAAAATGTTACTACTTTCACAACAACTCACACAAGAGTGCTGCATCTGCCATCATTTATGGCCCATTCATGAATTCATGTACATAATTATTTGGTCCTTTTTGCCCAAGACTTAATTATTAAAAGTGAGGGCCGGGTGAGGTGGCTTACGCCTGTAATCCCAGTACTTTGGGAGGCCAAGGCGGGCGGATCACGAGGTCAGGAGATCGAGACCATCCTGGCTAACACGGTGAAACCCCGTCTCTACTAAAAATACAAAAAATTAGCCGGGCTTGGTGGCGGGCACCTGTAGTCCCAGCTACTCAGGAGGCTGAGGCAGGAGAATGACGTGAACCCGGGAGGCGGAGCTTGCAGTGAGCCGAGATGGTGCCACTGCACTCCAGCCTGGGCGACAGAGCAAGACTCTGTCTCAAAAAAAAAAAAAAAGTGAGTAACATAGTTTCTGACAACCTTCTGTGCCGCAAAACTCAGGTTCTTATTGCCAGAGATCCAAGGGGGTTGGGAGGGGGAATGGAATGAATCAGGAGAATCAGAAGGGCTTTAATATTTCCTTCCCATGTCTTCTGCTTGATATCCTTAAACTCAAAAGGCTATGAAGCTAGTTACAATTAAAAATGTTTTATCAGAAGCAATTATTTCCTGCCTCTTAATTTTTCTCAATCCATTGAAACCTACGCAGAATGGTCCCTTTTTCCATTGGCTATGGCTTTGAATTTCAAGGGGGAGAGCATTACTGGTTTAATAGGCTGCTGAATGGTTAAAAAGTTGACTTACCTTGAATTTAATAATTTAATTCAGAAAGTTTTACTGAATGTCTACCTATTGGATTTACACAAGTATCATAGTGATTGTATAGTCTTCATATTTTAAAATTAATAATCATTATTTCAAACTTAGGATACATAAAAATTTAATTTAGTCCTTTGTACACATTATTTCATCTAACATTACTCAACATGAAAGAAATAGAAAAACAAATACTTGGAGATTCTACTATAAGAAAAAATAATTTGGCCAGTCATGGTGGCTCACGCTTGTAATCCCAGCACTTTGGGAGGCCAAGGCGGGCGGATCACCTGAAGTTAGGAGTTCAAGACCAGCCTGGCCAACATGGTGAAACCCCGTCTTTACTAAAAACACAAAAATTAGCCGGGCATGGTGGCACACGCCTGTAATTCCAGCTACTTGGGAGGCTGAGACAGGAGAATTGCTTGGGCCTGGGAGACGGAGGTTGCAGTGAGCCAAGATCGTGCCACTGCACTCCAGCCTGGCTGACAGAGCAAGACTCTGTCTCAAAAACAAACAAACAAACAAAAAAACCAACTGTGAACTCTATGCACTAATTTTGTAGTAAGATATTTTTAAGCTACAGATGAAGACGATAAATCCTGTCCAAACTTTTGTTGTTCTTATTGTTGCTTGGTTTGGTTACAACAATGGACTAGTAGTTACCTGAATTTAGTATACTTACTTATGATAAAACATACGAGCCATGCCCATTCTTTGCTTTTCCCCTCCTGACAGGACATCTTTCCAGTCCATAACAGCATCCCATCCTTAAGAAAATAAAAAAATATACATTTTTATAAATCATTTGTTTAATTGTTACTATTTCTACCCTAGACAAGTGATTCCTGACAAATTCAAATTGTCAACATGAAGAACTTGGTATTTTATAGAATATATGCTTGGATAAACTACAGAGCCTCATGTATAAGCATTTTGTTTTAGATTTGATATTCTTCTGATGGTAATAACTTCTTATACTGACAAATGATCTTACAAGAATTCTAAACACTGACACTTTAAAAACTGTGTTTGTTTCTCAGTGTCTCCAGTGGGTTGATAGGCTTATACTTATCTTGGAGGGAGATGGGAGAAAAGACCCAACAAATTTTCATATGTCAATTACAAAGTCTACAAAGGGTAAGAAAGGAACTAATTTAGGTGGCTCCCCTGTGCCTAGCACTTTATGTGAGTTCTCTTATCATATATTTCACAGTTTTGTAAGACAGATTTTATTTCTTGCATTTTATAAGTGAGCAACCTACAGTTCATGGAGTAATCAACATGTCTAGGTTTACACATGTCTGGTTTCAACCTCCTAGGTTCGAGCTATTTACCCTCCTCAGCCTTCCAAAGTGCTGGGACTACTGGTGTGAGCTGCCGGATGGGGCCAGCTACTAATTCTTGTGACATCTTGAGATGTCAGAACTGGGATTTATATTCAGGTCTATCTGATGCTTTTATAGTTTTTCCATGCATGCTATCTCTTAAAACATCTTAACTGTTGACTTTCTGTTTGATATTTATTCAAAAAACAAGCATTCTATTTTTCTTACAAATAGAGTAGGTCTTGTATATTAATATGAAAATGTGCCCAGAATATCTGTACATTAAAAATCAAGTTTCAGAATTGTGTATATCATCATTGTCTTTCTGAAACACATACACATATACTTCCAAGAACAGAATTAGATTCATTTCCTAAGTTATTCATTTTTATAAAATTCTAAAATTTTATAATAAGCCTACCTTAATTTTTTAATTAGATTTTTTAAAGATTACTTAAAAATAAAACCATAGTTCCACTGCTGGAGAGTCTGATTTTCAAACAAGAAAATGATGCCAAAACCTAACAGATACTTAAACAGCAAAATTTCTAAATCCTAAGTGTTCAGGGATTAACTCTCATCTTTGGAAAAAATCCATGTTCTCTGTCATCTTTTTACTTGCTCAGCTGAATTTTTACCATTAAAATTTTGAAATTTTTACCACTAAATTTTGAAATAATCTTGGTCAACAGGAAAGAAAATAGCCCTCATTGCTTTATGTGTACTGTGTATCTGAAAAGTCAAATTATCAAAAATGATTATTTGATTCTTTTGCTGGTGAGAAGAAAAATTTGGACTTGTTTTTGAAATCCAAAAGTTTAGAGGGTTTGATGAAATAACATATATTAATTGTTAAGCATAAAATGCATCTTTATGTTTCTTACCATCTTCTTCCTTTAAAATTACCGCTACAAAGTACATTGCATTAAAAAATGTATAAAAGCATAAAAAAGAAACAAAACAATGGTTGCCTGATGGGGATAGGTGCAACTGGATGGAAGGAAACAGGAATTGGAAGAATTTTTTAGAGTACATTTAAAAATGCCCTTTCATTTATGAATTATGTGAAAGTGTTACTCCAAAAATTAAATAAGCAAAGACATACAATAAAGGTAATACAATATATGAAAAATTATCAATAAAAAATATCTGGAGTGAAAAGGAGACTTTCCCTATTTCCCAGTGACACCTGAAATCTCACTCTCCAGAGGAAATCACTGTTCATTTTCTTGGGTAAACTTCCAGAAATTGTCATTTTTTAAATAAGAAAATACACATAGGAAATAGACAAATCCTTAAAATTTTATGTTAGGAAAAATAATCTTAAAATACCATCTGATTTAGAGTTCTTGCTTCTAGGGAAAACTGTTGAAATAAAACTTTCCCTGTGATTGAATTTCATAGTATTTATGAAATGTAAGTGATGATTTGAGAAATAGACTTGGATTACTATGCAGTGGAGAAATATTCTGGGCTTAACTTTTTTTTTTCCCTGCCCCCTGAAAACATGGCACAAGAGAAAAGTATTTGGGTCAAAGGACACTTTAACTTTTACATATTTTAATAAATCACGTTCTTTGTTCTACTAAACCCAAAGGTTTTTGTAGGCAGGCAATATTGCATGATCACGGAACACATAAATCAAAACTCTGAGTCATAATGTTGCCTCTGACCCTGATTTAGTGAGACAAAGTCGGCAAAGAAGAGAATGATTTTCCTGCTTCCTAGAGATGTATACTCTTCTTTAGTTCATGTCCATTTGTTAACCCTTTTATGCTTTCCTGTTTTGTAACCTAGTTGATGGAATGGAATGTAGTTTTTAATTCTATTTTTATTATACCAACCAAAGGATTAGCTGGTCTAAATAGAACTTCAGTAGGCTTCTTTCAAATTAAATAATGCACTTGCAAATTTAAGTGTTTTCCTGCCTTGCTTAAATATTTCAGGTTTAAGAATTAAGCAAGTAAAACAGGTTTCCTTGAAGTTTTTTTTTATGTGCAAGGATATAATAGTTTTTATTATTGTTTAAAAAGCTAGGAGTTACCATAGTATAGTGGCATACCCTCGCATAGAACACTGACTTTCAAGTCAGATCTGTGCTTGAATCCCTGTCCCACAACTTGCCATGGGACTCTGAGTAAGTTACTAAATTTCTGAAATTAATCTTTAAGATGAAGATAGTAAAACCTACATCATTGGACTATTATGGATATTAAATAAGATGATATATGTAAATTCCACATAGTAAGCACTCAATAGCCCATAACAATTACGATTACATTTTTAAGTTTGGAAAATTCTTGGAAAGAGTTCTAGACCCTCTTGATGACTTCCAAAAGAATAGAATATTTCATGTTTATTCTAAATTTCTATTTGGATCATTAGATTTCAAACGTCCTCAAAATAACTTGCCCAAGATAAACATGTAGCATTTATTCTACCACAGCCTTCTGAAACTCCAAGGAGTTGACCACATGAAACAAAAAATTAATCTGCTTTCCATATATAGTAGGAATTACAAATACCAAAAATTAAAAGTATTTTTCTTGCCTGCCTTATTTGTTTATTGTAAGGATCAAATGAAATAATGTATGTGATATTGTTATATAAAACTTCAAGCATTATCACACAAAGACAAAGTATAGTATCAATATTACAACTACTAATATTACCATTAGCTACTAATTTTTTATTTATTTTTTTTTTTAGACAGGGTCTCACTCTTGTTGCCTAGGCTGGAGTGCAGTGATGCAATCACAGCTCACTCCAACCTTGACTTTGCGGGCTCAGGTGATTCTCCCACCTCAGCCTCCCAAATAGCTGAGACTACAGGGGTGTGCCACCATTCCCGGATAATTTTTGTATGTTTTGTAGAGAAGTGGTTTCACCATGTTGCCCAGGCTGGTTTCAACCTCCTAGGTTCAAGCTATTTACCCTCCTCGGCCTCCCAAAGTGCTGGGATTACAGGTGTGAGCTGCCAGACGGGGCCAGCTACTAATTCTTGTGTACTCATATGCCACTGTGCTAATGTTTTACATACAGTCTTATTTAATCTTCACAAAAAACTTATAAGGTAGATATTTATCCTCATTTTACAGTTGAAGATACAGAGAACAGGGCTAATCAAGATTTAATTCCAGAACTCTGAGTTAAAAGTCCATATTCTCAATCACTGTACTACTACTCTACTTCTAATAACGTAAGTGGGCTGTAAAATAGAACATAAAATACATTTAAAATTAAACTTGGTGTCTCATTTGTTATTTCAGTCATTTTTCTAAACTATCAAATTATATGAATTATTGAATTATTTGAAAGTGTGAATATAATTTTTTGTTTTATTTTATTTTATTTTATTTTTTAACTTTCAGGCTTGGGGGCACATGTGAAGGTTTCTTACATAGGTAAACACGTTTCATGGGGATTTGTTGTACATATTATTTCATCATCCAGGTATTAAGCCCAGTACCCAATAATTTTCTTTTCTGCTCCTCTCCCGCCTCCCACCCTCCAATCCTCAAGTAGACCTGAGTCTCTGTTGTTTTCTTCTTTGTGCTTGTAAGTTCTTATCATTTAGCCCTCCTTAAACGTGAGAACATGCAGTAAGTATATGGTTTTCTGTTCCTGCATTAGTTTGCTAAGGATGATTGCCTCCAGCTCCATTCATGTTCCCACAAAATATATGATCTCATTCTTTTTTTCTAGCTGCATAATATTCCATGGTGGACCTCTACCACACTTTCTTTATCTAATCTGTCATTGATGGGCATTTACATTGATTCCATGTTTTTGCTATTGTGAATAGTGCTGTGATGAACATTTGTGTGCATGTGTCTTTGTGGTAGATGATTTTATATTCCTCTGAGTATAAACCCAGTAATGAGATTGTTGGGTGAAATGGTAGTCCTGTTTTTAGCTCTTTGAGGAATTGCCACACTGTGGTTGAACTGATTTACACTCCCACCAACAGTGTATAAGTGTTCTCTTTTTCCCACAACCTTCTCAATATCTGTTATTTTTTGACTTTTTATTAATAGTCATTTTGACTGGTGTGAGATGGTACCTCATTGTGGTTTTGATGTGTATTTCTCTAGTGATCAGTGATATTGAGCTTTTTTCATATGTTTGTTGGCTGCATGTATGTCTTCTTTTGAGAAGTGTCTGTTCATGTCCTTTTCCCACTTTGTAATGGTGTTGTTTGTTTTTCCCTTGTAAATTTGTTTAAGTACCTTATAGTTGCTAGATATTAGACCTTTCTCAGATGCATAATTTGCAAATATTTTCTCCCATTGTGTAGGTTGTCTGTTTACTCTGTTGATAGTTTCTTTTGCTGTGCAGAAGCTCTTAAATTTAATTAGATCTCACTTGTCAATTTTCGCTTTCATTGTGATTGCTTTTGGTATCTTTGTCATGAAGTCTTTGTCTGTTTCCATGTCCAGGATAGTTTTGCCTAGGTTGTCTTCCAGGGTTTTTATAGTTTGGGGTTTTACATTTAAGTCTCTAATCCATCTTGTGTTGATTTTTGTATATGGTATAAAGAAGGGGTCCAGCTTCAGTCTTCTGCATATGGCCAGCCAGTTATCACAGCACCATTTATTGAATAGGGAGTCTTTTCCCCATTGCTTGTTTTTGTCAGCTTTGTTGAAGATTAGATGGTTGTAGATGTGCGGCCTTATTTCTGTGCTCTCCATTCTGTTTCATTGGTCTCTGTGCCTGTTTTTGTAACAGCACTATGCTGTTTTGGTTACTGTAGACTTGTAGTATAGTTTGAAGTGGGGCAGCATGATGCCTCCAGCTTTGTTCCTTTTGCTTAGGATTACCTTGGCTATTCAGGCTCTTTCTTGGTTCCAAATAAATTTTAAAATAGTTTTTTTCCTAGTTCTGTGAAGAATGTCATTGGTAGTTTGATAGGAATAGCATTGAATATGTAAATTGCTTTGGGCAACATAGCCATTTTAATGATATTGATTCTTCCTATCCATGAACATGGGATGGTTTTCCATTTGTGTCTTCTCTGATTTCTTTGAGCAGTGTTTTGTAATTCCCATTGTAGAGATCTTTCACCTTCCTGGTTAGCTGTATTCCTAGGTATTTCATTCTTTTTGTGGCAATTGTGAAGGGGATTGCCTTCCTGATTCGGCTGTTCACTTGGCTGTTGTTTGTGTATAGCAACGTTAGTGATTTTTGTATGTTGATTTTGTATACTGCAACTTTGCTGAAGTTGTTTATCAGCTGAAGGAGCTTTGAGCTGAGACTATGGGGTTTTCTAGATATAGAATCATGTGTCTGCATGCAGGGATAGTTTGACTTCCTCTCTTCCTATGTGAATGCCCTTTATTTCTTTCTCTTGCCTGACTTATCTAGTTAAAGTGTGATTATTATTATTAAATTATTTGAAAGTATCACTAAACATAGAAAGAGTATTATTAGACAATAATTCTATTTTAAGCTTATATGTACAAATGTTATTTATACTCTTTCAAAAATGTTTTATGCTGAAAAACCACAATACAGAAGTTTCTAACTTTAATTACCTGTGTGCTGCTTGAGAGCAAAAAAATATACTGGTCAGATTGTGGGTCTGAAAACAAAAAAAGAAGTTCTGTGGTATCTACTTCTCAAATTATTTAATTTAATGTGAGCTGAGAGCTTGTAAGGCAAATATTTCTGTCATAGACTTTACATACATCTAGACTGACAATGGCCTCAGGGACTTTGTACATTTGAATATAAAAGAAAAAAACTGTTTTTAAATGTTAGCTGCACTGACATGGAGACTTAATAAAAAGTGTGTTGCATTAAACACAATACAAGCAGAAAAAGAAATGTAAATAATGGAACAGCAATAAAACTCCATCTTTACACTTATGTGCTTATTTCCGATTATAGCATACATTCAAATTAAACCACAGACTAAATATATACCCAAGCTTACTTTTTAAAAGTGAAGTTAAATGCATTAAAAAAGAATGATAGACTTTACCTCCTTCTCTTTGAACTATGTGATAGAGATGGACATTGTGTAGGATACGTTCCAGATCTTGGTCTGTATAACCTTTATCATGCATATCATCCACTGAATCAGGGTAAATGACTTGATCCCGAAGACTTCCAAGAGACATATATGGCCTGTAAAACACCAAGCACACAAGAATCCTAGTGGAAAGTCATGATAACTTACTCAGTGTGACATCTTGGTAGTCTGAAAACATCAGTGAAGACTTTAAACACTACATTTCCAGGATGATATTTGTTACCTGGCGATGAGTACTTCTCCCTCAGGCACTGCTAAACAATACCGTTATGTTTACATAAAAACTTACTGACTCATGGACACAAGAAAAGCTTCTCCAAGAAATCATCTGACATTTTCTTTTTCTAAAAAATTCTATTTTATTTTATATTTTGTAGAGACAGGGTCTTGATATGTTTTCCCAGGCTAGTCTCAAACACCTGCCTCAAGTGATTCCTCCTAACTTGGCCTTCCAAAGCACTGGGATTACAGTTGTGAGCCATAGAACCCAGCCACATTTAACATTTTCAGCAGGGAAATACTGTATATACTTTGTTTCACTGTATTTGATAAAGATTGCTTCTGTAATTCATCTATAATTATTTGGGTGACATATTATACAATTTGGGTTTCGACCCAGCAATGTGAACAAACAAAACGAAAAAATTTAATTCATAGTAAGAAAAACACAAATTAAAACTACATTGAGTTTCTTACTAATCAGATTGGCAAAAATTCAACAACTTGGTAACTCACTCCACTGGCAGGCCTATGGGTAAAGGAATGTTCTCACACTACAGTGAAAATGCAGAATGGTACAACTCTTACAGAGGGGATTTGGCAAACTGACAGAGCATTTGCCCTTTGACCTCCTTCTGGGAATTCACTCTGAAAATATACTTCTAAAAATACAAAAAAAGATGCATGAGGTTATTCATTACAGCTTATTTGTAATAGCAAAATACTGAAATACAACGTAAATACCCATACGAAGAAGACAGAATAAACTATAGTACATCCACTATGCAGCTGTAATAAAAGGATGAGGAAGACCTCTATAAACTGATATAGAGTGATTTCCATGATATATTGCTAAGTTGAAAAGCAAAACGCAAAAGTAGACTTACAGCAGGGTTTCTCAACAACGGCACTTTGGCTTATTGAACCAGATAATTCTTTGTTGTCGAGGGCTACCCTGTGTACAGTAGGATGTTTAGCATTATGCCTGATGTCTACCCACTAGATGTCAGCAGCACCCCTTCCTGTAGTGAACAAAAATAATTGTCTCCAGATAATGCCAAATGTCCCTGGGGGACAAAATCTTCCCGGTTGAGAACCACTTCTATGTAAAAAGAAAGCAAAATGAAATATAGACATACCCATTTATATTTAAAAAAGGAAACACAGGAAGAGTAAACCTGAAACTAGTGAAGTTGGTTAGCTACAGGAGGTGGGAGGAACAAGGTGGAATGGATAGGCAGGAAAAGGCCTAAGTATCCTTTCTATTAATAAAGTTTTTACTTTTGGAATCCCTCAAAGTGTTACTATTCAATAAATAAATAAAATTAAACCAACAAGAATGAAGGAAGAAACCTTAAAATTGAATACAAATAGAAACAATTTAACTGAACAGTATGTCCAAAGGATAAAGTAACCACACAGCGAAGGGGATGGAGGTGGGGATGAATTAATCCATGTAATTTTTGAACTTGGCTATATAATTTCAGTCAAAGACAGAAAGAATCAGGTGGAAATTTTAAACTTTACTTGCAAGTTTATTTTTGCTAATGATATAGGGGTAGCAATTCTGAAACTATTTTATGTATATTGTAGGATTGGTTACGTAAGTAAATGGTTTGGTAATGTTAGGAGCAAGGGTTCTCACTGTGGAAGAAGAAAGATACAAACATGCTTCCACTGTGTGGAAGAAAGATACAAACATGCTAATATTATCCTTTCAGAAGCATACAACATCATTTCAGTAATGCAATAAATTCAATTGTGGACCCAAAAAGATCCATCTTAATCCAGACCCCCCCATATCTGTAAATGAAACCTTATTTAGGAACAGAGTCTTTGCAGATTTAATTAAGGTTCTTGAGATGAGATCATCCTGGATTAACCAGATGAGTCCTAAATCCAATAAATGCTCTTATCAAATGAGAAGAAACACAGGAAAGAAAAGAAAGCCACGTGAAGAAGGAGACAGAGATGGGAGTTATTGCCGCCACAAACGAAGGAATGCTTGGCACCACCAGAAGCTGGAAAAGAGGCAGGAAATAATTCTCCCCAAGAGCCTTCAGAGGGCGTGGATTGCCAATACTTTGACTTCAGGTGTTCAGGAATGCGAGAAAATAAATTTCTGTTGTTCAAACCGCCAAGTGTTTGGCAATTTGTAGCCCTTAGAAACTAATACAAGTAGTATTTCTGTAAAAAGTTTATAACCTGAATCACATCACGGAGAAACTATCAGACAAACCCAAATTGAGGTGTTCTCTTAAAAAAAAAAAGCAAGAGTCTTGCATTCTTTAAAAATATCAATGTCATATAAAATAAAGAAATGCTGAGAAACTCTTTCGAATAAAAGAAACCATAATAAATAGACATGGCAAATAAGTGCAGTGCATGACAATGGATTGGGAAAAACAAGTTGCTCTATAAAGTACAGTGTTATGACAATTGCTGAAATTTAAATATGGACTGTATTTTAGATACTAATATATAAATGTCAGATTTCCTGAATTTGATAAGTATACTGTAGTTACCTAAGAGAATATCCCTGTTCTTTGAAAATATACCCTAAATTAATTAGGGGTAAAGATGTATGATTACTGCAACTTGATTAAAAAATACAAGGTGTATATTGTGTGTGTATGCCTGGAGAGAGAACGAAAGAGAAGGAGAGGTTTTCAAATACAAAATGTGTTTTGTGGATGAATTATCTACCTATTTTCCCATGGTACACAAGCCATTAGGTTGAAGGATAGACAGCACAAGCTTATTTTATAATATATTTAATTATTATTTGAATTCAAAATGTTTATATTTTACTTGTACATGTGTATGTTCATATAAGAAGACTTTGCAATGAAATTATTACAAATATAAGGAATCTTTGGTCTGGGGTTTTTTTTTTTTTTTTTTTTGAGACGGAGTCTCGCTCTGTCGCCTAGGCTGGAGTGCAGTGGCGCCATCTCGGCTCACTGCAAGCTCCGCCTCCCGGGTTCACGCCATTCTCCTGCCTCAGCCTCCCGAGTAGCTGGGACTACAGGCGCCCGCCACCACGCCTGGCTAATTTTTTGTATTTTTAGTAGAGACGGGGTTTCACCATGTTAGCCAGGATGGCCTTGATCTCTTAACCTCGTGATCCTCCCGCCTCGGCCTTCCAAAGTACTGGGATTACAGGTGTGAGCCACCGCGCCCGTCCTGGTCATGTTTTTAAATTGAGATATGGTTCACATATCATAAAATTCACCCTTTTAAAGCACACAATTCAGTGGTTTTTAGTGTATTCGCAAGGTTATGTGAACATCACGACTAATTCCAGATCATTTTCTTCACTCCAGAAAAAAATCTCATACCCAATAGCAGGCATTTCCTATTCCTCCTTCCTCTCAACCCCTGGAAACAATTAATCTACTTTCTGTCTCCATGGATTTGCCTGTTGTGGACATCTCAAACATATGGAACCATACAGTGTGCGGTCCTTTGCGATTGCCTTCTTTCCATTAGTATAATGTTTTCAGGTTCATCCATGCTGTAGCATGTAACAGTTCCTTTTTTTGGCTGAATAATATTTCACTATAGGCCATATTTGATTAATCCACTCATCAGTTGATGGATATTTTAGTTGTTTTCACTTTTTTGTGTTATGAATAATGGATATATGCCAAAGAATGAAAATACTGAAGCATATAATTTTTAGAGAAATTGCCAGACTGTTTTTCTGAAGTGGCTATACCATTTCTGGTCACATTTCTTGTATCGTATCTCTCTCTAAGGTTTTCCCTCCTGCCCTGTTCTTTATTTTTCCCTCTCCAGTCTAACTATATTAAAAAAAAGGACACATAGTTATTTGTTTGTGTAGATTGTTGTAAGCACTCATACAATATGACATTATCTTAAATTAATATCAAATAATAATAGCATAAAATAGAAATTAGTCATCAGAGCCAATGAGCAGTTTTAATTAGATACTCTGAGACTACTCAGAAGAAGAAATAACATAGAATCTCAGGAGAGAGTTCTTTTACTGCCTTCCAAGGTGACATCAGCTCCAATTTAATATAAATCGGAAGCACAGATGTTCTCCCCCCGTAGCATAAAACCCCTATGTAATTAGGTCCAAAGAGTAGCCATGACACAATACACAACTGAGACCACAGTGATAAAAATACATCAGTGCATTCATTTCACAAGTGTTTCTACAGGATTCTACCAGAAAACTTGATTAATTGGCAATATTTGATGATGAAATTTGGTTTTATATCTATATTTCAGAAAAGGCAGGCACTATAAAATCATGATTGTGATAAATGGTTTTGGAGAAATGATTCTGGGGAATCATTGTAATATCATTCAAATTCCAAGCTAGAGGTACCTCATTTGTAAAATAACTTATTTTAATGATTTCATTTGTTATGAGTACTAAATGAAGCAGTGGGTTTTTATGAAGCTAAGTGAAGCAATGTACTCAGATCACTTATTATAGTACAGACACATGGTAGACAATAAATGACATTATGAAGACAAAGAAGTCCATTTCTACTTATGCTTATGCTCTCTACTTAAGCAAAAATGTAACATCTTAAAAAAGAATGAATAAAAAAGATTTCTATTTAGCCAGACAAGAGACTGGTGGTTTTTATTCCATAGTAAATTTTTATTGTTCTTGACATGATTAAGAATTAAGTACCTAGATACGTAGATTTTAGATTATATTCTGTTAAGTACTCATGAGAATACCTCGTTCACCTAGAAGCATTTTAAAAAAATACTTGGAACACCATGTATTAATAGTTTACTGGAGCAATTTATGGGGCCTCGAAAGTATCAAAATGTCCCAGGATGCCAAGTGTTTTCTTTGTAACAGGAATTTGGAGAAGCAAAACTGTGTAATTTCTTCAAAAGTCTAGTTTAATACTATTTTTAATTTCCTTAGGCCTTTTGAAATCAGACAATTTTCTTTAATGAACAGATATGGACATTTTTCTCATAAGGGATTTTAATTATAAGGCAAAGCAAAATAATTAAATTATGGTTTTGCAATGCTTAATTTCTGATTGAATTTATAAAAGCCTAATAATATCTTAAATATATACTCCTGTAATTAAAAAAATCAAACCAAAACAAAAAAAAAGAAAAAAAAATTAGCTACCTTTTAAAAAATTTAATCAGGACAAGATTTCAATAAAATACCAAGTCATAATATAATGCTAAAAGAACTGCAAATGTGCCCACCTTATTTGCTATCTGAGTATCTGAGGTTTTTTTTTTTTTTTTTTTGAGCTAGAGTCTTGCTCTGTTGCCCAGGCTGGAGTGCAGTGGCTCAATCTCGGTGGCTCACTGCAAGCTCCACCTCCCGGGTTCTCGCCGTTCTCTTGTCAGCCTCCCAAGTAGCTGGGACTACAGGCGCCTTTCCCCACGCCTGGCTAATTTTTTGTATTTTTAGTAGAGACGGGGTTTTACCGTGTTAGCCAGGATGGTCTTGATCTCCTGACCTCGTGTTCCGCCCACCTCGGTCTCCCAAAGTGCTGGGATTACAGGCGTGAGCCATCGCACCCAGCCCTATCTGAGCTATTGTTATTTAAATGATGTAACGATGTATAAAAATTGCTCACTTTGAAAACTGATGTGAATGAGAATGTTGATGAATATGTATAAAAGTATTCATAAGCTTATATATTTATTGAGGACTAATCAAATATTGCTTTATTAAAGTTCAATTTTTTGTCAATTATTGTTTTATGATCATGTGAAATGGTAAAAATAACACATTCTATATATGTTTGATGTACATAGCAACTAACGCCACTTAGGTTTTTATTAAAATAATGATTTAAAAATATTATTATAATGTTAAAGCCACCACTGAATTCTCTGGAAAGACTGTGTCAAGAAAATTCGGGATGACATTTACTCAATTTGAAAGCACAAGGAAATGGAGGACCCTATAGCCAATGTTTATATAATTAGTTTGCATGTGATTCTCTTTCCAGATCAAAGTTCTGGAATTTAACATTTTGAGTCAGTTCAAGTTTCTGTAGTCCTACCAAAGTTATACATAATAGATAAGCACTCAAAGTACCCTTTACTAAACTTTCCTTTCTAGATACATAGACCTATTCAGATAATCTTCTAAATATTTCAGATAGATCAATTACCATGTTAGAATGTTACTGGCTCACTTGCTCTGGCTCATTATAAAGGAGATCATGCAACATATCTAACATAAGCAACAAAAGAAATGGTCAGATTGCTCTTAATTAGTAGCTATCAAAAAAGAAACATTAACTAGTTTTAATTTACTTTCTATAAGTAAAACCCAGAATCATCTCTATATGTTATGGAAAAGATAGCAAAATAAATCCATAGGTGTCACAGATCATTTAACAAATAATCCTTATTTAAACAATTATAATAATTATAATAATTGTTTTTTCTTGGGAATCTACAATTCTTTCAAATGTATATATAGTTAAAATTCAATTATAATAGTAAAATTATTTGAGATAAAATTCATTCCCCATGATTATGGCTTTTTATAGTTTTGTTACTAATGTCTCAAGGTGCTTTTATACTTTGCATTATATTCCCACTTTTCTGCATTAACATCTAAGTAATCTGACAGTGATTTTTTTTTTTTGGTAAAATGTATTGATGTTTGTTAGAGTTACTTTTTTATTATTCTCTAAGACAAAGCTAGAAAGAACAGGAAAGCATTGAGAAGTGTTAGCTGTACCTATGTGCTTGGAGCTTCTGAATGACACCAAATTCTAAATATTTCCTAAATTGAGAGCAAAAAACCAATTCAAATCCAGAGGAGAAAAAAAAGTGTAACGTGAAAGACCTATATGCATAGAAAACAAATTTTTAAAGTAATCATATAAAATTTAATTGGAACAATATTGATAAAAATTTTGCAGCAATGTTAACTGTATTTAAGGCATGAGATGTGTTAAGTTTAAGAATAATGTACCACTAAGTACTGCTGTATTGTCGTAGCAATAAGAAGTTAGCAATCTGAAAGGCATAAAATTTAGCTATCAATAATTCATATAACTATACATGCTGGAACCAATCATGGCATCAGGGTTTTTCATGCATAGAAAGAACTAGATTTGAGTCATTTATAGTATTCTTAAAAAATGTGTGATAATAAGAAGAAATATTCAAGTGAAAACAGATATTTACTATTACTGAAATTATATCTTTTGGATAAGATATTTCTAGATTCCAAAACAGAGATGAGAATAGCCTCTTAAGAGCAGGGATAAGGTTTATTTCTAAGTAATAAAAATAATATTAGGTCAGGTGCAGTGGCTCACGTCTGTAATCCCCGTACTTTGGGAGGCCAAGCTGGGTGAATCACCTGAGGTCAGAAGTTTGAGACCAGCCTGCTCAACATGGTGAAACCCCATCTCTACTAAAAATGCAAAAATTAGCCAGGTGTGGTGGCACACACCTGTAATCCCAGCTACTTGGGAGGCTGAGGCACAAGAATCTCTTGAACCCTGGAGACAGAGGTTGCAGTGAGCCAAGATTCTGTCACTGCACTCCAGCCTGGGCAATAGAGTGAGACACTGTCTCAATAAGTAAATAAATAAATATATTATTAGTGGGAGAATTAAAGTATTGCTAAGCTGTTAAAAATGCAAATTTCTCTAAAAGTCAACTTTAAGAGTATTTATCATTATATCAGATTACCATTTAAATTGCTGATATTTGACCTATAAAAATTGCAGTTCCATATGGTTTAATGTAATAGTACTCATAAAATGAGAAAAACTTTTGAGTGAGAAGGGAGTTTTTTTAATTATTACTTTTATAAATGAGCCCTTAGAAAAGTTAAAGATTTTAAAAGGTATCTTTAGAATTCTTCCAAGCCATAGAAAGCTATAGAAAATTGTGTTTACATTTATAGATCTCTTTAAAAGAGATTTAAAAAAACTGAACTGTACCAACTACTGCACAGGAGGAACTAAAATGTACAACTTCAGTTTCTGTCAACTGACTGCCCAAAGATATTTATACAAAGATTACTTGGCTGTAAGTCTAACAGTCAGAAAGCAAGGAATAGAAGTCAATTTGCTACAGCAATGCTACTAAGCCTTCCTTGTGGTTAAAATAATTTTCTAAAAAAGGACATGTTAAATGACAGATATTTATCCCCGTCATAAAGAGAATTTTGTAACATACCTACTGCAAGCAGCAAAATAAATAGATTGCTCATAATTAGTGTAAGGTACCAGATTGACTTGGCAGTAGAAACCAAATTTGTGGAGATGTTCATTCATTCATTCAATCACTTATCAGATATTTATTGCACAATTACAATATATTTACTAGGATCCTACCAGTGCTGTACAGAGACATGTGGTTGCCTTTTCTAGCTTTTAATCTATAAACGTTTGTTCAACAGTGACTCAACAACGGCAAAGTCTGTTCCAGTACAACCCCTACTCCCGAAGCCAGATTTCTTTGCTTTGAGGGCAGCAGGACAACAGATATGTAAACTACATACACATTGGCACAGTACATAGGTATAGAGTTCTGTGAGGAGCTCTGGATTAAGCCACATCACATTCCTCCTTTATTCCAGTGGCTTTTATAGACCCATATTCCACTCAGGCAGTGGCCTGCTAGTCTGCCTCTTTCTTAAATAAACACACTCCTTGTCCTCAAGAGGTGCACCGTGTTTGCCTTTTGGCAGCTAGATATTCATTAAGAATTGACAGGTCCAAAAGCTAGAGACCTATAGGAAAATTGAGATTAAGATATTTAAAACAGCATACCCCAGATTCTTGCTTAGATCATTTTCCAGACCACATCCTCATTTTTAAAATCCGAGATCTTGGATAAAAAGAAAAAAAGCAAGGATCTCACTGAGAATACTTTAACAGCACCCTTTCTGTCCTCCATGGAGAAAAGAGGCAAATCAGTTCTTCTGACCTGATCTCATATGCTTTCTAGTTAATAGCCATCATCTGGTTTTATATGTGTGGGTTAAACAATGTTGATATATAACACAGAGTTCCCTGATCCCTACAAAGAAGAAATCTTAGATTTGGAAGTCATTCATATAGAAACAATAGAAAATGGAACTTCACAGCTTTTATTTTTTTGGTTTATTTTTATTTTTATTCTTTTGAGATAGCATCTCACTCTGTTGCCCAGGCCAGAGTGCAGTGGTGCAATCATGGCTCACTGCAGCTTCAACTTCCCAGACTCAAGCAGCCCTCCCACCTCAGTCTCTTAAGTAGCTGGGACTACAGGCAAGTACCACCATATCCAGCTACTTTTTTGTTATTTGTATTGACAGGGTCCCCCTATGTTGCCAGGGCTAACCTTAAACTCCTGGCCTCAAGTGATTATCCAACCTCAGCCTCCTAAAGTGCTGGGATTACAGTCATGAGCCACCAGGCCCAGCCCAGAACTTCATATTTTAAAATATCCATAAAGCTTATTTGGTGCAAGTACTTCTTATTGCACAGGGCAGTTGTGCCAATGTTGGTATTATCGTCCTTCAAGCCCTTTCTGCAGAACTTCTGAAATAAAACACTGTCTTCACTGTTGCAAGAGACAATCTCTTCTTTTGATGACATAAAGGGTAAGTCATGATCTTTTTATGCCATAATGCATCCTGAAAATTAAGGTTTGCTTGTTTCATATCTCAACAAGAGTTCTGATTTAAAATTAAGGGACTATTTTTGAAAAATTCTTTAAAATTTTATGGAGAAATGAATTTTAGAAGAATAGGAAAGAGTAGAGAATATAATTTAATTTGAAAATGAATTGAACACCAATACATTTTTAAAAATTTCACTTTCATATGAGAATATAGCTTCCTTCACCTTAACATATCTGAATGATGGCCAAGTACCTATGCTAAAATGTATGTTAAAATTGACTTAATTGCCCTGTACATCGAGGATTATGAGGACCTCTGCCTCCAAACCACAGCTTGATATTAGTACAGATCAGCACACCAAGAAAACAACCTTAGCTGGTGATACTTGCAAGGTCAGGATAAAGAGTAGTAATTTTTCATACACATACCCCTGTTGATACCAATAAGGCAAAATGACTTTAGGGTAAGGCACATCTGAGTTCAAATTCTAGCTCCAGCATTTATCCACTGGAGGACTTAAACCTCTTTAAGTTTTCTTACAAAATAGGGATACTAATACCAACTTTATAGGTTGTCATACAGAAAAATAAGAAACTTATATATGTAGAGTTGTGACCAGCACACACTAATTCTTTGACATATTGTTAATTACAAAAAAATAACAATACCCTAGAGATGCTCAATCCTGGTTCAGGATGCCTAGGACCCATCAGTTATCTCAAGAGGTCACAACATTCTCAGGATAAAATCAATTTTAATGCATATAATTTTTTTAAAACACACACACTATATCACTAAAAGGAAGAAGTGGAAATGCCATCAAAGAAAATATAGATATCAGTTAAAGATACCAAAGAAAACATAAATATACTAGTACTTGTAAAGGCTGAGATTTCATGTCATAAGCTCTTCTTCCTTAGAAAAACAGTTGAAGAATACAATGGCCAGGTAGAGTGGCTCACGCGTTTAATCCCAGCACTTTGGGAGGCCAAGGTGGATGGATCACTTGAGGCCAGGAGTTCGAGACCGGCCTGGCCAACGTGATGAAACCCCGACTCTACTAAAAATACAAAAATTCTCTGGGTTTGGTGGTGGGCGCCTGTAATCCCAGTTACTTGGGAAGCTGAGGTGGGATAATCACTTGAGGCCAGGAGTTCAAGATTAGCCCTGGCAAGGTAGGAAAACCCTGTCAATACAAATAATAAAAAATTAGCCGTGCATGGTGGTACCATGGTGAACCCAGGAGGCAGAGGCTGCAGTGAGCCAAGATTGTGCCACTGCACTCCAGCCTGGGTGACAGAGTGACACTCGGTTTCAAAAAAAGAAAAAGAAAAAAGAAGATAGTTGAAGATACAGATATTTTTGAAAAGTGAAGACAAATTATAAAGAATGATATTTTGTTATTCCTCAGAAAGTTGGGAAAGTAATACAGACTGTGTTATGATTATCTGAGAAAATATTTAAGATCAAAAACAGTAGGATTTTTTTCATATAAGGTGCTTAAATGTGATAACCTTATTAATCTGAAAATGAGAGGCAGTGAGTACAGAAGATTTGTATTCAAAGACTTGGTATAGTCTAACTGTGGCTTTGAAATTCCATATAACACTAAGTAAAGTCTGTAGTCCCTTTGAAATTCAATTTAATTACTTAAACATACTCTATTTAGCATAACTTATACAGAACATAATTAATATGTATTATTCATGCATAACAAGATAGAAATAAAGTTATTATCTATATTTAATTTCCTGTACAATCTAATTAGTGATGTTACCATTCCTGCTTACAATCAAATTTAAGACTTTTATGTTGCATTTAATTTTAAAATGTGATTCATAACTTTATTTATTAAGTAGTATTTATATTTAATCTAGGAGATTAAGTAACATGGTACTTGTGCACACAACCCTGTGAATGAAGTAGTAGTTAATAGTTAGAAATAAACAAATATTGAGCTGATAAGTAAAATGTTACTCATAATTTCAGAATATCTTCTGAAAACAGGAAACAAAAAATAATGAGTGTTGTGGAAGCAAGCTACCGTCATCTTTTATTATGCTTTTTGAGAAGTAATTTAACATATAAATTTGTGTCACTTACTTATAGAGAGCAGATTGAGCTCCTTAGCTAGAGACTGGGAAAATGGCAAACATCCAAATTACTAAAAAACCTTAAAAAATTAAATCAAAGAACTTCAGCTAAAAGAAACAGTGCAGCAACGAGTAAGGACCGAGAGGATGAGCACTATCATTTCCAGTATGTACTGATGACTTCTTATGAGTGGGGATGAGTCTAAGAAATGCTTTCTTTTCTCAGCATCGTGTGTTAGAGGAGAGTAGGAAAGAACATTATGCTATCCAGAAGTGTCCAAAAAACAAAAACCTCTGCTTACTTGAATCTGTGGTATTTCTTACCTATTTAGAAATTGGAGAAACTGATGCAATCCATGGCAACTGTTCAAATCCTGAGTTACTTTCAAAACTCAGGTCAAATGACACACTGTTCTATTTTTTCCTCATTTTGAACATCCATAGCATTTCTTGCCTTTCTTGAGGCACTTATTTCTGGTTTTTATTTCCGTTAGTTGAATGTTTTTATTTATAACTAAATGATACATAAACATCATAATAGGATTATATGCTAATTATTGTCTATCTTAAAAAGACTAAATGAAAAAAAATTATCTCTCTGACATGAAACACAATACTCCAGCTATTTCTCCCTTTTTTTCTTTTTCTTTCTTTAAAAAAAGTATTTGATCAGATTTAATTCTATACTTATATATAATCCTTCTTTCACTTTCTGAACCTTTTGTTTCTCAGACTCCAAAGTCATGGATGGGCAGAAGTTTATACAAGTTACCTTTTTGTACACCATTGTGGGAAGCCTGAATCTATGTCAGATCTTGTGGGCCTTAGTATTTGGGCCTGCATAGTAAGTTTGAATAGTAAGAAAATTACGATTAAAATTTCTTTTTCAAGATATTTCTGCCAAGGAAGCGTAGGTAGTAAGAGCATACGTGTTAGAATTACATGATGGGTTGGTGCCCAGGGTGGAACTGGTTCCAGGACCCCAGAAAACACCAAAATCCACAGATGCCTTTATATAAAATGGCCACAGTATTTGCATATAACCGACACACATCCCCCTATATACTTTAAATCATCTTTAGATTACTTGTAATACCTAACACAATACAAATACTATGCATTGGTTTCTTGTTTGTATGATTTTTTATGGTTATGTTGTTGTTTTTAGTGTTTATTTTAAAAATATTTTTTATTCATGGTGAGTTGAATCCAAGGTTGTGGAAGCTGCAGATACAGAGGCCCAACTGTAATGTGATGTATGCAAATGATCTTCTAGAGTATTATTTTTAAAAACTAGTACAAAAGAAAGCAAGATTTTACTCTGAGCAAAATATATTTTGTCAGCAAATATCTATTATCATCTGTCTTTCTTCCTTCCCTCCCTTCCTCTGTTGCTTCTCTCCCACTCTCTCTCTACCCCCAACTCCCACTAAATATTCCAATTTATTATTTTGATGATTGTTAGCATACTATAAAATTTTGTTAGCAGGTGAACAAAATAAACAAGTAAAAGGGTGGGTTTAGGGGTTTTCATGGATGAAGACAGAAACTTATCAGGAGATTAGGAAGTAACAAATAGGCCATAAATTAGTGGATTTGTGAAAGTGAGAGCAGGGGATCACAAATCTCTCCTTAGGGACTTGGAAAGACAGATAAACTGCAACAAGAATTGACAGAAGAAATTCAGGATCTATGTCCAAATGAAAGACTTTTCCTGAGGTCAGGATGGCTAATATAGGAGAGAGCAGTGAGTTTCAATCATCAGCTTAAGGAGTACATTCACATGGCTCAGAAACTCAAACAGCCTAAAATTTCCAGAATACTGTTTTAAAGTATTACCTGAGCAATACTAAGCATTTTAACATACACCATTCCATAGATTTAGAATGGTTAATCTATATTTTGATGAAACATTTCTTTCCAAAAACGTATCTGATGCTCCACTAATGATCATATGTCATCATTAATGAAGATAGGATAAAGGGAAGCTGTTCTGAAACTAATTTATCTACCAACATTTTTTTGTGTGTGTATTCTTGAACTGAAGCTGAGATTTTCTTTTATCTGGTTCTCATTATCAACACTGCTAAAGTACTAGATAACACTAGCTGGGAAAAAATTGAGGTGGTTTCATAATTTATTAGGAATTCAGCTTTCCAAGCTTATGAACTGAGCTATAGCAGCATTCTTTGTGAAGATTTGGTGAAAAAAATAAATGGCCTAATACAGTTAATTATAATTTTTCCTTAGTGGTTCACTTCTTTCTTCCGTATATTACATGACATCATTATAAATCCACTTTTACAAAATATACTCTATTTTTCTCCCATGCAAGTAACAATTAATGTACATTCTGATCAATCCATAAAGAGATTCATCCTCTACCCAGAAGTCTTTCAATCACAAAAAGTGAATACAGGGGGATTATTGTAAAGCTCTGTCTTATGACTTGTGAAGTTCATACATAAGTGTCAATTCTATATTGAAATTTCATTTTTTTGCTGCTAAGCTAGTAGTTAACATGTTTGATTATTATGAATTAATACAATAAATTAGATTATATATACATTTTTTGAGGTGGAGTTTTGCTCTTTTTGCCCGGGCTGGAGTGCAGTGGCGCGATCTCAGCTCACCGCGACCTCCGTCTCCCAGGTTCAAGAAATTCTCCTTCCTCAGCCTCTTGAGTAGCTGGGATTACAGGCACGCACCACCATACCCGGCTAATTTTGTATTCTTAGTAAAGACGGGGTTTCTCCATGTTGGTCAGGCTGGTCTCAAACTCCTGACCTCAGGTGATCCGCCCGCCTCAGCCTCCCAAAGTGCTGGGATTACAGGCGTGAGCCACCCCACCCAGCCAGATTATATTTACTAATGAGAATATCATAAGGCAGTTACCTACCAACAAATATTTTGAAATAGGTTGCATAGCAGCTTTCTTTTACATCATAAAAACATGTAAGATTATTTTTTAAATTTACTCGAAAAAATAGCTTTTAGAATGTAAGAAACACTACATTTAGACTCTCAGTTTACATATGGATTTAAATAAACTCTATGGTTTTTGCAAGGATAATGGTCCTATAAAACTTCTAACATATACCCAAATGTTCATGTTTCTAAAAGCCATATAATCAAGGTAAATGACTTTTAACAGTAATTATTAAAATACATTTTAGCCTGAAAAATAGAGTTCTCATTGTTATTTTTCTCCTTAACTGGATTGCAGTTGGTTTTTTTGCTTAAGCAACAGTAAATTTCATAACTAAGAAAAAGTTTCCTAGTGATTTTTGTTTGTTGCAAAGTAACATAGTCAAGTATCTCTGCAGGCAAAGGCTAGAATTTCTTCACTTTCTTATTCTCTAGAAATGTTTTACATTGTTCTGGTCAAAGTTATATTCAACAACTGTAGCTAAAAATATAAAATGTATTTATGTGATTTTACTTGCATCAAGAGAATAGAATTCTATAATAGAAAATTTTCTTCATAATTCTATGCCTTCTAACCTAAATAAAAAAGTAAAATCAACCTACTAAACACATTAATGTCTAAAACAGAAACTTTTGGCAGTATAATTTAGCTTTCAGAATCAGAATGTTTCCCAAAGGAATTGAAAGCATAGACAGAAAGGGACAATGCTTCTGGTGTCACAAAATGTTATCTATTTTGTGTTAAACACAAATATCTATGTCATTGCTCATGTCCAGCATTTTCAGCCAATGCAGTTCTTCATTCTCCTACATTCCAGGCAGCTTCTTACTACCATCATAGGTCTTACTTTAAAGAAAAAAACCCACAAAACCTCATCTGCCTAACTGCTATGTCTGGTCTAAAAATTAGGCCAGTAGACAGGATTGTACAGTACATTCAGGCAAAGGCAAAGGGACAACAGGGACATATGAGAGCACTATACTTGATGTGACTTTTATGTTTGTGCTTGTACTATACTTCCAGCCTAGGCGCTTGTTAGATTCCACAAAACAGTCCTCTGACGTAGTAGGAGTGCTCTATGGGACCAGGATGATGACAGATGGAAAAATTACTGGGTCCAATTAACATGAGGAAGTTCTTCAAACTTCATCTTCTCTTATCCACAATGAATATTACAAACTCTTAGTGTATAACTTTGAATTTTAGACATTTCTAATTGTTCTCAGGGAAGATGATAGCTAAAGAGCTCTGAAGAAATAATGTTCTTTTTCTATGTTTACATGATACTCATTCTTACAGTAAAAAAATTTACTTAAGAAAGTTACAAATCGCTAAATAATCATATAGCATAATTGTAAAGTCTATTTTATGGAGCCTCAAATATAAATGAACAATTTTAGAATATATGAATGTATGCAGCTTGATGGAGAGAGCTGTATACTTATCCCGGTGTTATTATTTTTCTGTGAGAAGAAATAATCTGACATCTCAGGCAATCTAATCATTCTCTGGAACAGCCTGCTTGTTATTCCTTGAGACTAACATCTGCAGTCTTTGAGTATTTATTCCATCTAGACAGATGTGAAAATGAAAAAAAGTGGTATTGTCCTAGAGAGTATTACAATCAAAGCAGTAATAAAATATTTTGGGCTAAGTGAGTTTTTATTTCCTTAATAGTTTCTCTTAATAAAAACATTCTTAAAGATATATAAACTGAGGAACTTGAGGAATCAAGACAATTCAAAAGCAAAAGGAAATTGTTTCTTGTAATATAAAAAGATAAACCTACCTTTGTGGAATATAAAACATATGTTGAGGAGGTGGTTTATAGAGGACTCCTTCATACACAGGCCAGAGCCCACTTAGAATTCTGAAGAGAGAACTTTTCCCACAACCATTGGGACCAGTTATCAAAAGATGCATTCCTTCTTCTACCTAAAGTAAGAAATAAAATTACAAACTGCAATAGTTTAAAATGATTTATTTTGGCAGCACCTAAAAGTAAATTATTTTTTTAAAATGTTCAAAAACATGATAACCTAGGATGGGCAAGAGATCAAGGAAAAATATTTCAGGGTTGAGAACAAGTTTGGCTTTTGACTATTCTCTGAAGCTAAAAGCATCATAAAATAATTCAATTCCAAAGAAAATGGATCTTCTTGAAATGGGCACTGGCTTTCCAGAATTGTAATTTGTTATCAGATACCACATACACATAGAGAAAAACAGCTGCCTGGGAAATAAGACAAATCATAAAAATTTAACTAAAAATATATTACATTATATTTTGATATTAATATTGGATTAAATTTACATTGAATTCAAATACAACTGAAAATTAACCGCAATTAATAGCTACAAAGCACAGTTATCCAAGGAGTCAGCTGGGCTGTTTAATTTTACACTTCAGCAGTCTGAAATGCTACAAAAATCACAAAAGCCCATAATCAGAGAGAGAAGATGATTCAAATTCTGCTTTATTCACAAATAGAGAAAATATGTTTAACAAACCAAGGATAGAGGAAAGCAAGAGGATTGTATTTTAGTCTCATGTCTAGGGATGAATTAAAACACACACACACAGAATATTACATATATGTGAATAATATATATAATATTCATAAATAAAACAGGTTATTTATTATCTATTGGATGCTTCCCTTTACTTTCTATCTTATTATTGACATTTAAACTGTTTAATTTCATGAGTTCCCATTCCACACAATAGGATGAAGAAGTTGTCTTATTATGGTATTTAAAGGGTATTGTGAACAACAATCAATAGAAACACCATTTAAAATTTTTATCTACTTCTACCAACAGCAAATGAAATTTTATAATCAGTGATACCCAAAAAATAAATATCAGAAATTTACAGGATGTCTGTAGATCTAGCTTTGTATAGAAAGGATACCAATATTCAAGTATCAATAATGTAGAATACATCATACTGGACCTCAAAGATGAAAGAGTATTATTATATTGCTAGCATACCAAGAAAATCTCAGGAAGAAGCTAGAAAAAATTAATTTGTTATCTGCCTGTGCTCTTTCACTAGAGAAAAGGCTAAGGGTTTAATTTTGTAGAAGCATAAATATTTTCCAAATGATTTTTAAAAAATCATATATATCATGGTGAAAAGCACATTGGCAAAACATTTCAATAGGGCCATTCTCTATTAGGCATTCTCAGAAATTTAACACATTTTGAGGGGTAATTGGAGACTTTCTACATTAATGTTAATATTTTTCTCAGCATAAAAGTCTCTGATGCTTAGAATTCTTTTTGTCTCACACTAACTTTTCTTCTGCAAATAATTTTTAATTTTTTAAAAATTTTATTTATTTATTTATTTATTTATTTTTTATACTGAATCTTATTCTGTCTCAGGTTGGAGTGCAGTGGCATGATCTTGGCTCACTACAACCTCTGCTTCCTGGGTTCAAGCGATTCTTGTGCCTCAGACTCCCGAGTAACTGGGATTACAGGTGCCCACCACAATGCCCGGCTAATTTTTGTATTTTTTAGTAGAGACAGGGTTTCACCATGTTGGCCAGGCTGGTCTCGAACTCCTGACCTCAGGTGATCTGCCCACCTCAGCCTCTCAAAGGGCTGAGATTACAGGCATGAGCCACCGCGCCCAGCCTGCAAATGGTTTTTTAATCCTGAAGGCTAACAAAGGTATGAGATCCTTTCCTCTAGAAACTTATTTTTCAATCTATGCAGAGGAAATAGAACTTCCTATTATATTTTAGGGACCTGAGAATTTAAATATAATTTTCTGTCTGAGTTAGAAATAAATAATTATGAAGAAAGTATACTTTACTAATGCATATCTTTGTACAACTTCAGACCTTCTAAGATACTTTCACTAGACTGAGTATTTTTAGTTTAGTTTATTCTATGTAAAAGAAATGGCTCTAAATTTTTCTGCAGAAAGAGTGTGATATGCCCACACTAATGTAGTTAGTAAGCAAAGCTCAAGACATGTACACTATTTATTAACTAAATAGAGCAACAAGAATCGATATTATAAAATGTATCCAGACCAAAACACCCTCTCTATAAAATCATAAATTATAAATTATGAAACCATTAATAAATAGTTAAATACTCTGTGTATGCCATGAGTACCTAATTGGTGCTTGTGGTCAGATCCTAGTAATTAGATCATCCTATAGGTCTATACGTGGAAAAATAAAGTCTGACCAAATTGCAGCTAAAAATACAATTTCTTTAAATTTACTGACACACGAGTTTACCCTGTTCAATGCTACTCATCCTCTCAACTCTCAGTAACCCAAAATATTTGCAAATACATCTTTAATAATTAAACCTTGACTAAAGTCCATACTAAAATCATTAATTAGCATATGTGTTATCATGTTTGTAATTCTTTTATCAAGTCAAATCCTTTCTTTGTTTGAACTAAGCTCAACTTGCTATATTATGTCATTAATGCTTGTCAGCAAATTAGTTTGTACTTGAATCCCAAAATGTGTGTTTGAATTTTATAATGCCTTAAGTCAGAGAGTCAGGTTTATTAGATACTTTTACTTTTTAGTTTTTGTAATTAATACATAAGATATTAAATAACAAATTATTGTCAACAGAATTAAAAACTAAATTCCAATCCATAAATCTTCTGATTATTTTATAATAGTACATTAGTACATGTAATTATTTTAAAAATTTAAGTCACAGAATGTATATTGACAAAATTAAACTTGCTAATGACTTCTATTCATATTTTAGTAAATATATTACAGTATTGGCTTTTTAAAAAATAATTTCTATAAGGTAAAAAATTAAAATTTATTTCCAGGTACAAATTTCTGACGAAATTTCCTATTGTTCCCCAAAATTACCTTGTACACTATAATTTTGATTTTCAACCTGGCAATAAAGCAGTAGAAATCAAATTTCTCTTTTCTCTCTGCTTTCTGAGGAATAACTGCTTCTGTAATTGAGCCACTGTGCATACCTTTCTTGATTTCCCCTTTCCAAATGCTCCTCCAAGTATTTAACATAAGGTACATGAATTCTGAGTTGTTTTGCATTAGTGTGATGGCAACAATCAGAAGATTCTTGAATATCATCTTACTTTGAAGTTTAGCCTGGAAGCCACCACTTCTCCTGCTGGTGTAATTATGGGAACATTTTCACAAATAATTCCATGATCCACATCAATAACTTTTCCTGTAATTAAGAAAAAGTGTAAGATACAAACATTATCACGGGTTTCTGATTAAATGACTTAAATTATTATGCAGTATAACAGGTAATTTCAATTATAAAGATAATTCACAGTAATAAATCACAGAAACAAATGTAAATATAGATATCCAGACCTGAAGCAAAGTTTAATGTAATGCAAATTTGTACATATTGACACATCTACTAGAAAAATCTTTCTGAGAAACATTTTATAATAATTGAATGTCAACATCATTACAATAGCAAAGCTATACAATCTGAAATAATCCAGCCTTAATTTTTACTACTACTCTATTTCCCTAAATTAACATATCCTATAGAAAAAAAACCACAGTGCTAAAAAAAGGGAAATAAGACATAGAATAATGCAATTTAAAAAAATATGTAACCAAATTTAAGTTTAGAAACAGTATAATGAAGAACAACATGACATTAGCTCGAATTCTATTTGTTAGATGAATTTTAAAAGCAAACGATTCATTATGCCATATGTGCAGTTTCCAAAAATAATTTGGAAAATTGTGTCCTAAATAAAAGTAGCATAACACTGTGTTTTTGTGGTAATGTTAGTCACCACCCCTCAAATTGCAATACTAATATTAGGGATTGCTGTTTAAATAATGTTGGTTATTTAAATGTTGGTACTTTGTAACTACTAAAAGCTACCTTCTTAAACTTTGGTTCTGTTGATAAACACTTAAATATAGGAAAATATAAAAGCACTTGAGTTTAATACCTTTAATTGCCAGTGTGTCACTGAGAGGTAATTCTACATTAGCTCCATTCTTGCTATGGCTTTCAGATTCTTGAATGACAGCAGTTCTCTTATAAATGCCTCTTTTTACTTCATCAAAGACCCAAAACATATTGTACACTCGAGCAGTATAGCCTGCTAATTCAGTGACCTAAAAGCAACGCAGAGATATAAAATAGAGTTACTATATCCAAGACAAGATTTTATGTAAATATGTAATCAGTTAAGCTTCTTGACTTAATGTAAAAGATCATATTGCATTATACATGAGATATATATAATACATCTGAAAACTAAAACAGATGACAGTACAAAAGAGCACTATAACACAATAATATGTTTGATTGAAATTATAAAACATAATATACAGATTTCAGAATATTAATGACTCTTAAGGATCTTTCAGTCACTCTGTTTACATGATGAAATTCATTTCCAATAAATTATAAATTTCTTGGAAAGCTTAAGGTCATTCAATGAAATTATAATCTTTTATTTTTGGTATCTTTTTTCTATTTAAAATAGAAGGTTTTAAGTAGGAGAAAAGTACCTTTTTGTCCTATTATGAAATGAATGTTTCCGAGCCAAATTGATTGTCAGAATTCCTCTATTTGGCAGGATACCAATATTGAGAGCAAGCTCAATGAAAAGCTTCAAATCCTTTTCAGTATAATTCCCCCAATCCAGCTTCTTTTGAAGCCAAACATGATTTATATGCCCAAAGAAAAACATTAAATATATTATTTTTTTCTAGGTAAGATTATAAGATGAGCTAAATCTCTACTTTAGTCCACAAAGCTCAATGGAATGGTGCCTTGTTCCTATTCTGTCAGCTGTTCATTTTGGTTAACCTCCTGCTGTTTTTCTATTAAGAGAACACCTTGCTATCAGGGTACTGTGAAAGGTGACTCATTTCCTATCAAGAACATGTTTCTCAATGAAACAGAATGCACAAGAACTAAGGATAGTTCTTGCACAAGAATACACAAGAATAAGCAAGGCATCTCAGAAATAAATGTTTCTTAATAAATTGCGGAAAAATACAACAATGCTGACATTTGTGTAAAATTTCTGTGTATGCAAAACATAAGCAGTAAATGAGTAGGTATTATTATAAAAGCCTTCTGCAACACATCTCTACTGAGAGATCTGTAATTACACTGTTATTTCATTTCTATATGTTAATGTTATAGCTATTTAAATGATGATTTCTAATGTTATCTAGAAGAACCTCTTGAGTTGCCAAGTAGAGGAAAACAAATTTAAAGATCAACAAAATAGGGATTCAAGTGAAACCTGGGCAAATATAAATATTTGCATAGAAAAGAATTCCAAAACCACAAGTAGAGGTCAATTCAAGAAAGGCAGGAGGCAATGAGTCAGTGGACCAGGATGGAATGTGAAGACGGTAGGAAGTGTCTGACAAAAACTAAGAATGTGCCGGTAGACAAATTACTTTGGGGTACAAGACAGGGAATTTGTCTTAGAACCCTAACTCTACAAAGGAAACTTGGTCCCTCTGGTGCTAGCAGAGAAGGCATGGTGGGTGCTTTCATGTGCCGTCACAGCAGTACAAGAAATTTTAGAAGTGAACATTTTATGATTAAAAGTAAATTCAGGCAAAAATAAAGCAAAATGCAATCATTCGTTGAGTTGGAGACAGTTTAGAAAAACTAATTGTTATCATTTCTCTAACCTAGATAGCACAATATTTTAATGTGAGATAAATAAAATTTTGATTTGTCATTTAATTTTAAGTAATTTATTACTCAACAAATCTATCCCAAAGACTGTGTCTCCAGATTATCAAAATTACTATTTGAACTTTTTAAAAAAATTGAGTTGCTTGCTAGCCCTTTGTAACTCTTTTATATAGTTTATTCAAGTCTGACTTAATGTGCAGCTAAATTAACAAAGATGCTTTAGAATTTATATTGATATGATAGCCATAAGACTAACTGGTAGTGAGAATAATTTTATGGGAACATTGTGTAATATCTGAATTAAATTAAGTAATTTTAACCTTGGCCCTGTGGTATCTGCAGGTCTTATTACTATTTTCTCAACAAATATTTATTAACCACATACAGTATTCCAAGTATGAAAATGGATATTAGAAATGTAAAGATGAGTAAGACAGTTCCTGCTTCAAGGAGCTGAGTGGTGTGACGCAGGCAATATACACAGTTATAATGTGGTAAAACATCAGACATACACTGAGATGGACAAAAAACAGGATGACCCAAACTCTGCAGGAAGAATGCGGAATGGTAAGAAGGTATTACCCATTTAATGAAGGAAAGGTAAAAGTTTGCAAGATATATAAGAAATGTTATTAGCTAACATTTATTGAGTGTTTAATATGTGCTGTTTTAAATTTTCTACATGTATCAACTCACAACAACCCCACAAGTCAGTGTTATCATTATCCCCATTTTATAGATGAAGAAACAGAGACACAGACGCTTTAGCGACCTTGACCCAAGGTCACATAATTTGTAAATTCATAAAATGAAAATTTAGGCACTCTGGCTCCAGAGTTCATACCTAAGGGTTTCTTTAAAATGTGAAAACAAAGATATCATACTATAGAGGGAAAAAGAGAAGTAACAATTGATAGTATTATAAAACAAAGGATATTAGCAGAATTACACTTGTGAGTTGCTGCCCTTAATCTTGATTATACTCAGCAATTTTTGGCAGAGAAAAGATATGTTTCCAAAATACTAAGTATACTTGGTAATTGACATTTTGCTTGATTTTCATAAATTTTATTTTAATTGAATTGACAATAAGAAATGCAAGTACCTCTTTGTATGAAGACATAATCCTTTCAATAGCATCAGCTCCAGAGGCCAGTAAATTTCGAGCAGTGGTAAAGGCTTCTGTCCGTTCACTAACCATAACTTGCTTTTGGCCATCCTCTAGATATAAAAACAAATTACAAAACTTGAGTTTTTTTTTTTTTTTAGTAACTTAATGTTTTATATTATACAAACTAAATTGTGGCTAAAACAACCACATATTAATTTTTCATTAGTAGTAGCAATTTTCTAGAAATATAATGAATCATTGAAAATTCAGTGTTTGGGCTGGGTGCAGTGGCTCATGCCTATAATCCCAGCACTTTGAGGGGCCTGGGCGGGCGGATCACTTGAGGTCAGGAATTTGAGACCAGCTTGGCCAGTATGGTGAAACCTTGTCGCTACTAAAAATACAAAAATAAGCCAGATGTGGTGGTGCGTGCTTGTAGTCCCAGCTCCTTGGGAGGCTGAGGCAGGAGGATCACTTGAACCTGGGAGGTGGAGGTTGCAGTGAACAGAGATCATGCCACTGGACTCCAGCCTGGGCCACAGAGTGAGACCTCTTCTCAAAAGAAGAAAGGAAAGGAAAAAAAGAAATGAAAAGAAGAGAGAGGAGAGGAGAGAAGAGAAATAAGTGTTTGTATCAGATTTTGTTTAAAGTTCCTCTTGTTTTATTATTTTTTCCAAAATGAGAGTTGGGACAAATAAATCAAAAGGAACTAAAACTATTTTCATTTAGCATTCTTTCAACCCTTTCCACTTGGACTCCCTGCCCTTAGGAGGGAGCAATAATGTACTACTGGGCGGCCGGGTGCGGTGGCTCATGCCTGTAGTCCTGGCACTCTGGGAGGCCGAGGCAGGCAGATCACTTGAGACCAGGAGTTTGAGACCAGCCTGGCCAACATGGTGAAACCCCATCTCTACCAAAAAAAATGAAAATTAGCTGGGCATGATGGCAGATTCCTGCAATCCCAGCTACTTGGGAGGCTGAGGCACAAGAATCTCTTGAACCCAGGAGGCGAAGGTTGCAGTGAGCGGAGATCACACCACTACACTCCAGCCTGGGTGACAGAGTGAGACCCTGCCTCAAATAAAATAAAATAAATAAAATAAAATAATAAAGTAAAATAAAATAAAATAAAATAAAATACCTACTGGGCAATGAAATAGTATTGATCTGGTAATTAAATATTAATACTACTAATAAACAAACATTTATGGTGTGGTTTCTTTAATAGAAATGCAAATTAGCCGATTCTCATAATCTAGCCTCTGTCTACCTTTCTCAACCATCCTTCACCCTACGCTCCAGCAGCACCCCATACGTGGCATACTCTTAATCCTCTGGCATTTGTATATGTGATTTCTCTGGACTTTAATATACTTTCCTTTCTTTCTTGCCTAACTTTTTCTCCTTCTTTAAGAGTTAACACTTAACTAAAGGTTTTGCTAAGAATCCTTGTCTCTTTCAGTGGACTATAATTTCTTTGAAGGTCAAGACTGTGTGTTTTATTCTTTATTCCTAGTATTCAGCACAGTGTCTAACACATAGTACTCCTTAATGTGCATTGAACGGATGGATGAGTGGATGGATGGATGGATGGATGAACATCCTAAATTACCATCAATGGAGAATTATGGTTAAGAGTTGGGAATCAGACTAGGTTTGAATCTAGGTTTTATTCCTTATAAGCAAGTAGTAAGGTAAGTAGGGCAAGACACTTACCTCTCCACACCTATTTTCTCACCTGTAAAATGATGTACATAACTATCTCAAACAGCCCTATCTTTTAGGGTTCTAAGGGTTATTGGTGAAAACCAAATAAAGCATTAGTGCAATACATGGCCCACAGTAAGTGCTCTAAATATCAGCAGTTATTATTTTTTTCTAGTTGTCGTTGCTATTATTGTATATCCACTCAATTTTAGTTTTAGTATTCAAAATTACCTTCTCCAGGTTGTTACTTTAATCTTTTAATCAATTTGATTCTCTAGCTGGTCCTTCTATACATTATCTTCAAATTTCCAAACTAGATATTATAAGCTAAGGAGGAAAGTAGCAGTGATATAGATAGCCATAGGCTCATTTTGATATTTAGTTCACTCTAATTTATCTCAAAGGATTTCAGTGCAAATATATACTTTATGCCTTGCTGTAATTACCAGATATTTTTACTTTTTTGACACATAGACAGCTCAACTTATTTTGAAAGGGATACCTGCACAATATGAGGTAAAATTCACCCAGCATGTATTTACTAGACACCTAGATGTGCAAGAAATTAGGCAAGATACAGGAAAAAATATGATTTTCAGATTTTTTTCCTGAGAAAGCTTACAGCTTGGTAGAAGAGAGATGTCAAATTCCTAAACAATTATGTAGGGAAGCCTGGATGAGTTAATGCAAGGTGTTTGGAGAGAGCAAAAATTATTACTTGCTGCAAGAGACAGAAAATGCTTCATGGAGGAGTAGATTTTGAGAGACGTCTTGAAGATGGCATAAAATTTTAATAGATTAAAAGTATGGCATAAGCAATAGCACAGAGAAGGGACATGTCAAGTAATGCTAATTGAATGACAAACTGGTTAAGTTTACATTATGGGTTGACGTCAAGCACTGATTTCATGGACTATCAGAATCACCAAGAGTTCATGGAGATGTTTTACCATAGTCCAATGTGTCCTCTCCTAGCCTTACTGATAATCACTGCTCTAGAGAACTACTGTTAGTCCCCTTGAAGTTAATTAGTTAGTTTACCTAAAGAAGGAAAACAAAAAGGCTGGTGAGCATTGGTATGAGGGAGAAGCAAAAGATGTGATTACATAAATAGACTGGGAACAGAATATAGATATTCTTAAAGACATGTAAATGTGTGATACAATTTAGATAGCCACAAAAAGAGTTCCAAAATAATAAATTCTTATATCAGTTAAAATGCTAAGAATAGTTTTGGCTCATAGAAAATCTGGCTGACAATCTAAAATAATTATGGAATTTTATGAATTTGGGTTAAAAGGGATTCAAATAGTAGTTTTCATCGACAGCTTCTGTTAAGAGGAAAAAACATTTGCACAGATGGACTGGCGTTTCATATGGCATGATAATTTCTGTCTTGCTTTGGCAGATTAATGCTTATTGGGTCTTCTTCATGTTTTTAGCAATAAAATAACAAAAGCTTCCTCCAGATCAGATTTTATGTGGCTTTTTATTCTACTAGTTGTTCTTTGGCAGGTACTGTGAGAGCATTGCCAGTAGTATTTTGTCATGCACACACAGCCAACTGCCTGACCTCTAAGACAGGGCCAGATTCCTTAGTGCCAGAGATATAAATCCATGACCTAAAATACTAAGCAGTTTTTATTCTAGGTCAATACATTCTTTTTGTCCTCACCGAATATTTTAGCTATTTTGTCAAAAGTTCCTCATTTAAGGATTTCATATTTAACACTATACCTGTTCATTTTACTGCTACTTTGGAGCTCTGATAGTAACAAGTACATATTGAAAATTGGTCACATGTCTTATTATTTCACAGAAAAGATGGGGAAGAATTTTAAACTTAAGGTTATGCCTTATATATTTATCATAACCCTTGCAAATGTACATCACAAAGAGTGAAGCCTAATGTAAATTATGAACTTTGGTTAATAAGGAATAGATATTGGTTCATCAGTTGTAATGAAAATTCCACACTAATACAAGATATAAGGCATAGGGGAAACTGTGAGGGGAGAGGGTATTTAGGACCACTGTACCTTCTGATCAGTTTTTGTAAACCTAAAACTTACCTAAAGAAATAAGGTGTATTATTTTTAAAAAATAAAAAGTAAGTTTATTCTTCTACTTTTTTCAAGCTTATCATCTGAGTTTCTCTTCGTTTATCTTTCTCTTTGTCATCTTGACAAATCTTGACAAAATTTATAACCTGCGCCTATCCTCCACCATATATAAACATCCATTCTAAGTGACTGAAGATCTGAATGTGAAATGAAAAACCAAGGAAATTTCTAGAAGATAAAATAAGGAATATCTTTATTATGTTGAGTTAGGCAGATATTTCTTAAATAGGACATAAAACCACTAACCATAAAGAAAATTATTGGTGAATTAAACTATAGTAAAAGTATGAATTTCTATTAGACACCATTAAGAGAGTGAAAAGGCCAGATGTAGGGTGGGAAAATATATTTGAGATTAAATGTTTGTGTGTGTGTATGTGTATGTGTGTGTGTGTGGTGTGCATGTATATGATATATCCAACAAATGACTCATTACATAATACATAAAAGCTTTTACAAATCAATAAGAAAAAACTGATAAACCAATGTAAAAATGAGCAAAAGACTTACAGGCATGTCATAACAAAGGCTATCCAAACGTCCAATGAATAAATAAAAGTGCTTAACCTCAATAGTCATTAGAGAAATGCAAACTAAGACCACGGTGAAGTACCACTATACACTCATGAGAATGTCTAAAACGAAAAAGCCAGACAAAGATGTGGAGGAAATAGAACCCTTATACATTGCTGTTGGGAATGTAAATTGAAAGAACTTTTTTTGGAAAACTGTTTTACAAAATCTGCTAAAGCTGAACCTATGCATAGCCTGTAATCTAGCAGTTTTACTTCTAGTTAAGTACTCACAGATATGTATATATATACACCAAAAGATCTGGACAAAAATGTTCTTAACAGCGCTATTACTAATACCCAGCAAACTGGATACAATCTAATGTCTGCTAACAACAGAATGGTTAAATAAAATGGTATAGTCATACAACGGGATGCTATATAGCAAAGTCAATAAATATACTATGGTTATACTCAGTAACACTGATGAAGCTCATAAGCATAATACTGAGTCAAAGAAGCTAGTCATAAAAGAGTATGTATTATATAATACTATTTATGAAATTTTCAAACTAGCAAATACTACTTGATAGTGAGGTCATTATACTTTGTGACAACTCATTAACTGGTACACTAATGATTATGCCCATGTTGGCATATATGCTATACTTTAAACAATTATAGTCACTTTTATGCATACCTAATTAGAGTTTTAAAGTACGCCTTTGATATGTATTGATAATACTGCTATGTTCATTGGTCAAAAAGAGTACAATTATATCCTAATTGGCCCACAATATAAAATAACATTTCAAAGATCTGGCATTGGAATATGAGACAATAATGCAGCAGAAGCTGAAGCTATGGTTATAATCTTATTGGCAGTACATTTTAGGAATAAAAGCATCACCCATGCTACTGGAGTGCATGCAGTGCCTTTCAGTTACTCCTGATATCCTGCTTCACACTCACAGATCACAAACATGTTGACATTACTGGCAGTGCTAGTAGCTTAGACACTCTTTTTTCCTGCCTGTTAGGCGTCTGTGATAAGATATTGACAGAGTAACCTCATAGCTTTCACTGGCCTCCTTGCCCAGAACAGCTTTTGATGTCAAGAGAAGAAAGGCAGCCTACTAATGTTAAAGAATTGAGGTTGTAGACCTCAGGTAACTATTTTCTTCACATAATTTCAGTCATTCTCTTAATACTAAGTAAAGAAAGGGGTGATAGTCTTTAAAAATAATATAATAGAAACTCTACATAACTAACACTTCAATGCCTCTTTGCCAACCATTTGGTCCCATGGTTACTCTGCCTCAAACTTACCCATGTTCCTTATAGAATAAGTTCCAATGTAGCTAATATGGTGGCAGCATGATGCAGTAGAAAAAAGCAGTGCATCTGGAGTTATATAACGCCCTCCATCCTTAGAGCTTCCGCTAACTAACTGTGTGACTTTAGGCAAAGCTGGGGCTCTAGACCAGATGGCCTTTAAGCTCCTCTTTTGATGTGAAAATGCCATGTTCTGTATGTGATTTTATTATGTGAATTTGAATACAAACATAATCCTGTCTTTACCATAAGATTTCACTTAAAGTTTTAGGTGGATAGTACAGCAAATCTGCAATAGAATTATTTTTCCTTTCCCTTCCAACAAAAATTATGCGGGTTCTTCCTTTCTCCATTTTCACCTCTGAATTCCTAATCACTTTTGAACTTGCTCCTTTAAGCTACAGCAGTGATCATGTTAGCAAACATCTATTGAATATCTGTGAACCAGGCCTTGTTCTAAGTTTCACATATCTGATCTTATTTAATGCTTGTAACAACGCTGCTATCATTTCTCTCATTTTGGAAATGTGGAAATTGAAGGACAAAAGGTTACATGATTTGCCCAGGGTCACAGTCTAGAAAGCAAAGAAGCCAGCATATGATCCAGAATATCTGACTCAGGAGCCACAGGGTAAGAATATGATGAATATTAACAATTGCTTCTACCTAGGTTCTTACTTAGCCAAGGACTTTCAAAACACATTAAGTATGTTACATGTAACTTCGTAAAAATTTTGAAAGATGTGTATAATTATCTCTATAGTTAAGATAGGAAAACTGATGTACATAAAGTGTATGTAACTTTCCCAGGAAAGGACAACTATCAAATAGCAGAGCCAACATTTGAACAGCAGCCTTCTTTTTTCTTCATTTTATCCTCTTTTTCCCCGCTCTACTTCACATTTTCCCCTTGCCATTTCTTTCTGACTCACCTATTTTTCTACCTTTTTTTTTTTGCCTTAAAATATATAAAGCATCATGCACTTTACCTCTAACATAAGGGACAACTAAAGGCATAAGTGTAAACTATGACTGAAGATTAGATTAGAATACATGGTATGTAATTCCAAGAACTAAAACCCTAAAGATATACTATTATCTTAAAAAAATTCTTTTGGCTAAGTAAAGTCACTCGGTATTTTCATGTGTTAAGTCTTTGTATGACAAATATATTTAGTAAATACATACATACACCTTCAAACATTACAAGCACAGATAGTAACCCTTGATATTACAGATTTTGAAGAACATTCTCAATTAATAGTCTGTCATATGAATTCATTTTTCTGTCTATGAAATTCTTACGTTACTTTTCTCTATATAAAAATTTTCTTTTGAAAGAAGCTTTAAGAAATACTTTGTTTCACTTGCCTCAATGTGGTTATTATATTTCAATCTAAAATTTTAATGTTTCTTTAATTTAATATGGTATTTTCAGGATTTGTGGGATTTATTTTTAAATATATTATTACATCTTGTTAAATAAGCTTGTTAGATTCTTTGTATACATTGTTTACTTCTTACTGGTCTCTGTGGGGTTAATTTGTCACCATTTAATAGCTGCATTTTTGCTGTTCTATGTTGAATACTCCAGGGTTTTTTAATAACACCAGTGTGTCCAAGCACTGACTAACAAAACTACATCATAATCTTGTCTATAGAGTTGTCTCTAATATACATTATATATTAAACTTTTTAAATGAGTATTGTTATTTTAAGAAATGACTTTTTAAGTGAATATCTGAAAATTTTGACTTTTTTTGGTAAAACTAACATTAACACCATAGATTTTAAAGTGCCATTCTCTCTAATACTCTTTTGAAAAAGTAATTTTATTTCATTATGAAAGGATTATGTCTAAAATACTATTACTAACAATACCTTTTTCAATATAAACTTTTTAAAATTAAATTCTTTTTAGTAAATTTTGAAACATAAAACCAGATAAAATTCAATTTTCTCAGTGGTCTACAAATACTATTACACAGATCAGTTGTGAAGTATAATTGATATATGTATAGCACTTGCCACAAAGAAAGGCTGACAAATACTAACTTACTGAAATGAACATATTTATGTTAAGAATAACTCAACTTTGACAAGTGTTTTTGTAAGGATTGGTTAAAACATTGAAGCACTGTTTCAAAACATTAAGGCATATTATAATTATGTTTTTATTAGATCACTTCAAACAAATAACTATTCATCCTTAATTCTGAACAAAATAACTATAAAACAGTGCAGATTCTGTAACAATATTCTTAGTTTTCTAGGTAATAATTGTCACCTTTTATTTTCTAGGTAATAATTGTCACCATATATCAAGTATAACATGCTCTGTACTTCATAAACATGATTCAGTTAAATCCTCACAACAATTCTCTGAAGTAGCCTTTCTGGTTCTCATTTTACAAATGAGGAAACTAAGGTATAGAGAGTTTAATCAACTCTAATTAAACAGACTAAGAGGATACACGTAGGAAGAGGGGGAACCAAAAGTTGAACAAAACTCTGTTTCACTACAAAGCCTATGCTTATGGCCAATTTTAGTCCAGTGATTTTTAAGGAGGGATGTCTTATTTTAGAAAAAGAGTAGAAAATACTTCTTCAGTTAATTCTTCTCTGTTCCAACCAATTAAGATCCAAGCTCCCATCCAAGGATGATAAAACATTTTAACATTGTCTTTTCTTCCTTGCCCTTATCTTTCTTTGTTATTCCAAAGAATAAAAACTGTTATTAAAAACTGTTGAGACAGTGGTAGGATAGAATTAGCCAGCTGCAGCTTGACAACCACCATTCCTACAAAACCACCAAATCATGCTGTATAAGAGGTTATCTGTATTATTCACAAGTAGAGGAGCCCTTATTCCATGGCACTTAAGCATTCTCTGAAGCAATATTCCTGCTTGCCCATTGTAGTCAATGGACTTTTCAAATCGCAAAGCAGGGCAAATTCAGTTATAGAATATTTATAGACTAAATGTATGGGATGTATAGAACTAATGTTTATAACACATGAGGAAAGCTTGTGTTATACTCTTTCTGAGGGTACTAACTTGTTCTGAGGTTAAGTGTAAACTAAAGAATCATCCTATATTAGGCAATATAATTAAAATTGCTCAAGGTCAACTCCCAGAAACACTGCATCAGAGATCTCTGAAATAGCTCAGAACTGGGAACGTCTTTGAACCACTGTCTCCTTATTTCATACTGCTGGTCTTATCACTGGACGCTGTAAAGTCTGCCATTGTTTCGGACCATTGTTAACTAGAATACAACTATGTACACAGTTTAGCTCACATAAAACTAGCAATGACAACTTCAAAAGAAATGATGTTAAAAATATATTTGAGATTAAGCATAAATGTCATTACCACCATCTGCAAAGCCAGTTGCAGTGATAATAGGTATAGCCACCATAATTAGTCCACTGCTGCTCCAAACATACTTCATCAGGAACTGTTCTATCATGATGTACCACAAACGTTTGGATAAAATGAGGTTCATCTGATCTGCTAAAGCTTTGTAACTTTTCTGAAGTTGTTTCATTTCTACCTATAGAGAGGAAAAAGAGTTGAGGACTTTTTTTAAAGATATATACATATTCTTCTTTTTTTTTTTAGTATGGCATTATCTATGCATCTTAACCAATAAATGCAGATTAATACCAGTATTAGTTATTATTTAGTTTTGGTCACATGTGTATTATTTTTAAAAGTTTATGCTACTCAGTGGACATAATGTTAGGTATAAAATACATATAAGTAATTTATAGTTATGATATTTAAATTTTATGTATGAGATGTTAAAATTAAATGATATTATATGAGACATGAATAAACAATTATTAGAGCTTTGTCCTTGTTGATTACACCAAAAAATATCTGAAAATGGACACATGACATATATATGTATAGACTCCACTTTTGAACTGACTCAATTTGTTGGATTTTGTCTTTTATGCAAGAAGTCTAAGCACACTATAATTTATATCATTGAATTCAATAGTTCAAGAAGAATCACAAATCAATATGATATAATACAATATATGAGGTAAATTTTCAAGTGGGAGTAGGATTCCTAAATTTACTTTAAATATTCTTTTTCGGGTTGCTACTGCTATTAAAGACACTGATAATTACAGATGCTTTAAAAATTAAATAATTCTGCTTGGTGATTGACATGCCATCTTAAACAGTAGAATACTTTATTTTATTCACCAAGTCATTTAAATTAAGACTGCATTGCCTTCAAAATTTCTGTCATTTCATATTCTGAAGTTACCTTCATGCACTGTGAGTATGTATAATTGGGCTAATTGTTTTAGGGATCTGCTTAATGTTGAAAATCTTTAATAATTAAAAACATTCTGAAACTCCTTTTGTACTCCTCATTTCTTCTCTAATCTCAGCTTTTTTTTTCAAAGCTAGACAAAATTTCATTTCACTTCCTCTTTTCATTTTGTCAAAATACAGTGCTGAACATGAACTAAGAGTAGTAGAAATGCCATTTTGTGAGACACTCTCCTACACTTCTTGGGAATGGGGATGCTCCATATTGATCAGACATGCAAAATTGTTAAAAATGTCTTCTATAAGAAACCCTGGCTTTTCCCCCCTCTTGGACAACAAAGGAACAACAAAGAATATCATTCTAAATTTTCCATTTCAGTGGAAATATGTTTAGTCTTAGTTTCCAAATATATATTTTCTTCTGGTAGGTGCTTTAGGACGACCTACCAAGTTGGGATTTAAGTTTTAAGAAAATGCGTTAGAAATAATTCTGAGCATATTTGAGTAACTGAGGCTAAGTAGACTTTTTTAGAGTGCTGCAAATTTTATTCTTCTGAAACTTTAGAAAAGTTTGCACCCTATAATTCTTTAACTGGTTACAGTTAAAAGGGGTAATGAAGCATATATTTTAATTCAGGTTTAGATGTCAGAGGAATCTAAGACACTAAAGAAGTGGGTCCATCGACAGGACAACAGATGGTATCTGGCACTGCAGTGGCAACTTGAACAGTCTCACATTTCACCCATCACCTTAATTTCTATCTTACCTTATGTCCTCTGTAAAAGGCAATTTCTTCTACATTGGCTATAATTCTCGAGTGCACATACCGCAAATAGCCTTTTCTATGCGCTTCCTCTGCCACCAGTTTGCCAAATTTGGGAGAACAGGCTTTTAACACTTTAGCAGTGGCATATACCACAAGTCCTGCTAGTAGGGTGGGCCCAATTGGGCTTGCTCCTCTGGATGTAGCAGTTTGAATGAGTGTATAGGAGGTCAGCATTACATCTAAAATAGGTTTGGTCAGATTGGAATACAAGTGAGCCACAGATTGGGAGAACATCATAATATCCTCCGTAAGAGACTGGTCAGGGTTTGCCAGCCTCCCATCCATATTGATCACTTTATAATAAGTCTGATTTGTAAAATAGGTTTCATAGGCGTGGTCTACTAGGCGAGTTCTGAAGGCCAAAGCCAATTTGCATTCCAGGTACCTTATTGCACTGTTGACGAAGGTAGCAGGGATGGCAATCATAAGCCACTTGATTAATTTGATGATGAAAGTCCGAGGCTTCTTTTCCACAATGCTTTTCACGATTTTTCCATCCAGACCAGCCACATAGATAGAAAGAAAGGTTCTTGAGATTAGAGCCACTGAGTGCAGGCAGAGCCACCCTGTTTCAGTGGTCACAAGTTTTGGAAACAAAATTTTCCGAAGTTCTAGTAGCTGTTTGAAGAAATCTGCATTCACTCCAGGCGAAGGTTTTTCACAAATGGTCTCGGTGCAATGCAGTATTTCTGTGTTCTCTGCAGCAGGGTAAGCTGCTTCTTTTTTCTTCCCGTGGCCAGATTGCTTTAAACGCTTGCCAATGATGGGGTAGAGGGTTTTCAGAGCATATGCCGCAGCCACCAGGCAGGCAGCCCTCTTAGCAGCACTCGATCTGGTCCATTTCACTCGATCAGCTGCTGCATTTAGCATATGTGTCATTTTCCCAGTTACCCAAACCGGCTTCCAAAAGAATTCGTTTTAAAAGATCATGCTTCACAGAAATCCCCAGCAAATGTTTCAGAAAGTCCTACAGCGTCCCATAGTCTGCAGCGTTTCTCTTCCACTGTTGTGTTTTTAATTTTGTTCTGCTGTGACAGATGCAGCAGAGCTCAGACTCCGCTGCATCTACCGGGAATGATTCTCTCAGAAGCTCAAGCTGAACCAAGCTCCTCCCTCCCAGGCCCCTCATTGGCTGTGAGGGCGGTGGGACCTTGGAATCCTCGCAGCTTCCCTTTGAACCTTGAAAATGAGGAGAGAGCAAAGCGAATTACATCCTTCCTTAAACAGGAGTTCAGAGAGTTAAAATGTCTATTTTTGGAGAGGTCGAATCAGGCCATCTGCTGGCGAACAAAACCGGCTCTAGCTACTGAGCATGCTCAGTGTCACTTAGAAACCCACAGAAGTTTCAGAATATACATCACTTCGGTAAGATTTCAGTAGATACCGCAAACAGAAGAGCAAGCAGAAAGGGAGATTTCCAAGCGAACAAAACCGGCCCTAGCTACTGAGCATGCTCAATGTCACTTAGAAACCCGCAGAAGTTTCAGAATATACATCACTTCGGTAAGATTTCAGTAGCTACCGCAAACAGAAGAGCAAGCAGAAAGGGAGATTTGCAAGAGTTTTAATGAGACGAGGAGGGAGAAGGAATCACGAAAATGAGGGAGGAGGGACAAGAGGATCAACATAAAATGAATATGAAAAGGATATGGAATGAATCTGAAACGGATCAGAAAAGAAAGTGACAAGTGGGAGGGACACTGGAGAATGCCAAATATCAAATACACTTGGATCTGTTTTTCGGTCCCCCAACCCCCGGCTTTTTTGGGGGTCTGATTTCACATAAGGTCTCAGAACCTAATAGACAAGTTGTAATCGAGGGTTTCCCTTCTAAATAAATAGGATAAAAGTCTTCCGTGTTACAGAAAATAATTATTTGCTGTGCCTCTAGCCATTCTCCCTTTTTCCCCTGCATCCTACTTGTCCTTATGCTAAAAATCTTCCAGCCCCATAACTGGAGATCTGATGTACTCATTTATTTACAAGGTGACGACTATTAAATAAATGAGAGCAATGTTTCATGTTTACTACTCCCATGTGTTAGGTAGTTTTTACTTGGAGAGGGGTAGCACTTATAGTGAAAGTTTAACCATTTGGGAATTCAGCTGGTGTTGGATGGTGGAAATAGCTTCTCTAGGACCTTACTTCATTTTTCAAGAATCCTTTGTCTTTTGCAAGTTTCTGTTTTGTTTCTTTTGTTTAGCTGTAGAGATAATCTACTGGCTACTTCCTATTTCCATTTGGTTATTTGATAAAAACTAAGAGTCTTAAAATTCTTCACATCCATAATGGAGGATTTAAATTGTTCAACAGTCAAGGACAATTCTGCATATTTTTGAAAATGTAAAAAGCTTTTTTTTTTTTTTTTATGAGACAGAGTCTCTCTCTGTCACCCAGGCTGGAGTGCAGTGGCACGATCTCAGCTCACTGCAGCCTCCGCCTCCCAGGTTGGTGCCTCAGCAGCCCGAGTAGCTGGGATTACGAGGGTGCGCCTACCATACCTGGCTAATTTCTGTAGTTTTAGTAGAGATGGGTTTTGCCATGTTTGCCAGGCTGGTCTCAACCTCCTGGCCTCAAGTGATCCACGTGCCTTAGCCTCCCAAAGTGCTCGGATTATAGACGTGGGCCACCACGCCCAGCCAAGAGCATTTTTTTAGTCAGGGCTGAGTATATTTTTGGATATGGAAAAGCCACTTTTTTTGCTCTTCACTGTCCCCGCCCCCCATCTCATTAAAACTCTCGGAAATCTCCCTTTCTGCTTGCTCTTCTGCTTGTGGTATCTACTGAAATCTTACAAAAGTGATATATATTCTGAAACTTCTGGGGATTTCTAAGTGACACTGAGTATGCTCAGTAGCTACAGCCAGTTTTGTTCACCAGCAGCTGGCCCCCAACATACATACACATTTCCAGTCAATTAGAAGCTTAGGAAAATATGCATTAAGCTAGAACAGAAGTTGGCAAATTACAACTGGTGGGCCAAATCTAGCCTGCCACTTAATTTTATATGACCCTTAAGCTAGGAATGATTTTTACATTTTTAAAGTGGTTGAAAATAATTCAAAACAAGAATATTTTGTCCTGTGAAAATTATATAAAATTCTCATTTTTGTGTTTATAAATAAAGTTTTATTGGAAAACAGTCACACCCATTCATTTACTCTCTGTCTATGGCTTCTTTCAAGCCACAGTGGTGGATGCAACAAAGACTAAAATATGTACTATTTGGCCCTTTATAGACGTTTGCAAACCTCTGTGCTAGAATATAAAACCCATCTCAGCATTAAATGATCTTCATTACTGAGTTTATCACAAAGAACTATCCTCACTTTCATAAGTAACCATATTCTTAAAATTTTAAAACTTCTTTCTTATGTACTCATATTAATTCTGACAATCATCACATATCTCTTCATTTGTTTGCATTCAATTCAGCAGGCTGACTGACACATGAGTGTCAAACTCATGCAAGTTTTTTTGATAGCTGGCCATATTAGTAACATACTCCATCATCCCATTAAGACTTTTTAAGCCTGTATGTACAGATAATAGTGGTCGTGGAAGTTATTGCCAAAATCTTTTATTCCTAAGCTCTTGCTTTTGTTGTATGCAAGATAAGGTTGCCTTTCATTTATGTCACATCTCCTAACAGCTACACACAAAAGGGTTAGCAGTGACAGGACAGGTTAAAGGCCAGAGTAAACCTAACTGGGGGTGATGGCAGGATGTTGTTAGGCAGAACATGGTACACAGAAGGTTGCAGACAGCAGCTGGCAGTCGAGGCAAGTGGTTTGCAATACATACAACCAGAGACAGCCATATTAGGGGAGGAGCATGGCAGTGAGAACTCTAGAAGCAAAGGACATTAGAGATTCAAATAGGACTTAGCTGGAGGTAGGTCAGTTTACCAACTGATAATGAGGTTATAGTGCAGGAACAAGCTTTCAGCATCTGGAGTGAGAGACTTGTGAGAATGAAGAATTGTTTATGAGGAAAATGATCAAGACAGTAATTTTGTTACCTGAATCGTGGTACAAGGAAGGTTGAAAGTGAGTTACTTGAAGTGTGGAAAATGTCAACGTGAAATTTGATTTGATATTGAGCCACTTAAGTGAAGACCTAACTCTAACCACTTAAATTTCACTCCCACCATTCACCTCTCCCTGCTCTCAAGGGTAAGAGTTGGTCCTAGTGTCTGAGACTAGACACAAGCCTTCAGATAAGGCAGAGGAAGGATTCAAGAAGACAGGAAGCCATATGGACAATTAGGTCAATAATATATGGCATTTAAGTAAAAAACTAAGAATGTCAAGGTACGTCTTTCAGTTTTTTCTTTTTCTTTTCTTTCTTTCTTTCTTTTTTTTGGGGGGATGGAGCCTCACTCTGTTGCCCAGGCTGGAGTGCAATGGCACAATCTAGGCTCACTGCCACCTCTGCCTCCCAGGTTCAAGTGATTCTCCTGCCTCAGTCTCTCAAGTAGCTGGGACTGCAGGTGCCCACCACCACGCCCAGCTAATTTTTGTATTTTTAGTAGAGATGAGGTTTTGCTACGTTGGTCAGGCTGGTCTCGAACTCCTGACCTCAGGTGATCCACCCCCGTCGGCCTCCCAAAGTGCTGGGATCACAGGCGTGAGCCACCATGCCCGGCCTTCTTTCAATTTTTTTCTATTGGCAGTATGCAATTAAAGCTAAGAGACTGTTAATTTAGTTTGAATTCCAAACTAGGAGAGAAAGAGGAGAAAAAAATCTTTGTTACCGTAGTAAAAAACATACTTAGGCCTAATTTCCACACAAACGTCTCAACTTCATGTGTGTTTATATGGGAGATTATTAAAATTTTCTTAAGAGGGGAGAAATCTTCTTAGAAAAGATCTTGAGAAACAATGAGAATAATTTTTAAAATCAATAATTCTCAAATCACTGTGCTCTCAAGTGTGATATTCTCATGTATCCTACCAATATCCATGAAAGAAATGGATTAAATGGCGTTTATATATATAGAATACAAATTAGAGACTATATATGTTTTATGAACTGTAAAACATCAGAAATTATTTTTGTAATAAAGAGAATTATATATATGTATATACATAAATGTATGTATAATGTATATTGTATATGTGTTGCATGTTCAGATTATGAATATCCAGAAAGTAAATTATTTTTAGAAATAGGTAAAGATAAATTGTTTAAGGTTTGAGAATTTCGAATGGATTTCCTTTTCAACAAATGCTTAATAGTATTTCATCTGTGCCGTATTGCTTTCTTGAACTGTTTCCTGACCCAAGAGATTACCTAATTGCTCTACTGGCCCTAAAATAACACAGCATTGGACTCTCTTATTATCTATCCGTCATGCTAGTCTTACTCATGGAGGCATAAACAGCACTGAAAATGAGATTTTAGGTCAACATTCCAGCTATTACACATAACTACCTAATACCTAGTTCATAAGGAAATGTCTTTTTCTGTGAAGGAAAACCCAGTAAATATCTTGTCTGAACATGTATCTCATAGGTGAATCTTTCCTTAGCCTAATTCACTGCCTCCCTGTGACTGGAAGGAAAGAAGTGACTCTAGTAAGGGGGAAGAGATGGCCCATCCAGCTCTCAGTTCTTATTAAAATTTTTGTGTATTTTTCTTTTTAATTTTAATGGGTATATAGTAGGTGTATATGTTTATGGGGTACATGAAATATTTTGATACAGGCATATGATGTATAATGTATAATAATCTTTCAGGGTAAATGAAGCATCCATCACTTCAGGCATTCATTATTTCTTTGTGTTATAAACTTTCCAATTATTCTCTTTTGGTTAGTTTAAAATGTATAAGAAATTTTAACTGTAATCATCCTGTCGTGCTATCAAAACTAGATGTTATTCATTCTATCTAAATGTATTTTTCTATCCATTAACCATTCCCACTTCCCCATCCCCCACTAGCCTTCCCAGCCTCTGGTAACCATCACTCTAGTCTCTATCTCCATTAGTTCAATTGTTTTAATTTTTGGCTCCCACAAATGGAGTGCCAGCTCTTAGTTCTTTACCCAACAACTTGGTCAACCTCTCCTTATGTCCCTTTACTCACAATAAAGAAAAAAAGAGTTAGCTAATCCCTTAGCAAATTATTTCTCCTTTCAGTTAATTTAGTCAATATGTTTTAAAATGTTGAAAGTAGGGAAGGCTAATACACAGGGCCATTGCTTCTTCCTTGCCTGTATGGTTTTGTTACTGAAAAAACAACTCCATGTCAAAGTCTAATATTCTCGGAAATGCTGAATTCACTTGGTCTAATTCAATTTTAGATACAACTTGGTGAATTTTGTCATAAAAAACAAGATTTTTGTGATTAAACAAGATATCTACCCTGGGACATAATCCTATTCTAAGTACTATTTTCCAATGACTTAACAAAAAATCGATTATTATATATCAAATTGTGAAATCTTCCCCAGGTTATGTTCTGGAAAAAAACATGGCAATTTAAAAAAATGTAATTTGTGCATGTATTTGGAAGAAGAGATGCCTAGTTTCTAACCAAAATAATATAGGACAGTTTGTAAGATAATTGTTTTGTAAGGATATACAAACTTAATACAGAAACAAATAACATAATTCAATTTTTGTTTTGAGATTTTTTTTTCAGTAAGGATTTTAACATTTTTGGACCTTCACATCTAATTAAGTTTTGATCAAGCTCTTTTTTTTTTTTTTTTTTTTTTTTTATGAGACAGAGTCTGCTCTGTCGCCCAGGCTGGAGTTTCTCGACTCACTGCAACCTCTGCCCTCCTGGGTTGAAGCAATTCTCCTGCCTCAGCCTCCTGAGTAGCTGGGACTACAGGCACGTCCCACCACGTCCCACTAATTTTTTGTATTTTTAGTAGAAACGGGGTTTCACCGTGTTAGCCAGGATGGTCTTGATCTGCTGACCTCGTGATCTGCCCACCTTGGCCTTCCAAAGTGCTGGGATTACAGGCGTGAGCCACTGCGCCCGGCCTGATTTAAGCTCTCTTAGCAACTCAATGCACAGAATGGTAACTTACTACAGTGCTATGTTTCTTATAAACACCTGTTTATGGAGTATTAAAACTGCACATGAAGGATATTTAAGGAATTTGGGTATGGGGTAATAAATGGGAAGGGAAACATCATTTTTAGGGTTAGCGATCCTTAACTGTGTCCTTGCCTTCTTTTTCTTTCTCAAGTCTGGTCTCTGACTCGAAGAAGACGTCAAAGACCTGTCAGAACTAGATAAAATTATGATGGAGGTGTTTTGAAACACTAATCCTGTGGCCCCTGTCAGATATTTAGGCTTTCATTTATTGAGGCCTGCCTTGCCTCAGCGATTAAAACGATGTCAGCCAGGCCGGCTGCTTTGCCACAGCGTCCCCTTGCGGCCCTATCAGGACCGGAAGGAACACGCAGAAGCCGCAGAGGCTGTTGGGAGGTTGGGCTTCAGGCGGTGGACCAGAAGGAGCTTACTCGGGCCCTGACGCTGTCAGGAGGCCCTGGGGGATCCTGCTGAAGCTGCGATTTGGCGCAGAGCTGAGATGTCTGAGCTCTAGATACAGGGACCTCAGTGTCAAAAGATTTGGGAAGATGAATTGGGTCGGGGGGTCCCGGTAAGTTGTGTAGCTGGAGTTTGAGACTGGGACATTCATTCCTACGACACCTCTTTCTAGTTCCTGGCAGAGAGGTCACAGCCTTAGCTGGAAAGAACTTGGTAGGAAAGGGTCTTTTTATTGTTATCCAAATCGGGTTGGAGACTCTAGAACCATATCTCTACTCCTCAAACAAAAGTAACTCAGCTTCTCCCCACTCACTGCCTTTACAAAGGCTTCACCTGTGGGGGCCACTGTGAGTAACCTTCCCTGCTGCCCCTCCTCCCCTTCTCCAGGTCCTATGCCCTGTTACTGTAATGAGGACTTTTAGCACCTGAGCCCTCCCCTACTGCCTTCTTTCCGTGTCTACACCTCTTTTAGGTTCTTCTGAGTTGATATATAGTCTTTGCATGAATTTGGAAATTGTGAAACAGCCCAGTCCCAGCTGCACTTAAATCAATGGCAGGGCACCAGTATCACCATAAATCCAAATTATAGTTTGTATTTTAAAGGGAAGTAAAGTGAACCGTTTTTACTTGAATAACTTGAGCGAATTTGCCATTTATTTTGTATTTAGGATTGATCACATAAAGCGTGATAGATTGAAAATTTAGTTTTATATAACCTATTCATTGTTATTGACCTTAAAGTCCAGCTGGGTGGAAATCATGTGGGCCTGTAATTTCATTTGATCAAAATTCTTGATGAGAAGAATTGTTTTGATTGAAACAAGAAGCCATTACATGTAATTTTTTTGTCACAAGTAGACCCAGGACAGTAATTATATGGTTAGATTATAATGCGTTTAAATTCTAAAGAATTTATCGGAGGAAAGACAGCTTTTGTATTCACTAAGTATCGTAGCTATGCCTGATAATTTTAGCATGCACTTTTATCCTGTTGAATATGCTAGCATTGTATTTTAGAAATTTACCTGAATTACTTCTGGCTAGTGTTCTGGCAGCAGACGTACTCTGGAGAAAAGTGAAAATTTACTTACAGGCTTCAACAGGATTTAGTTGATACATGCTTATAATGTGATCTTTTTGAATTTAGTATTCTTTAAAATATTAAATAGGATTATATGAAATAATTTTACAAATGCTTAGCACTATTAAAATGTAGATGTTGCTATTATTCTGTCATATATCACAAACTTTTATGGCTATTTTGGGAGTAATATTTTAGTTGCTACTGGGAGGATGCAAAAACACTATACTGCAGGAAACATGTAACCTAGGATTGTGATTCTGAAAATGAGGTGTACTGCAGCACCTGGAGGTGCAGCATCTGGAGACATTAGGTACCAGGGGGTTTAAGAAACATGGTTACATCTCCCCGAAGGATCAGTTTTAATCAGAGATTAGGAGAAAATATGTGTTTAAATTTATACAAATGTCGAAGTCAAAATAAAATATAGAGACAAATCTCTAAATTTAACGTTTTATTTGGAAATGGCAGAATTGCAATTCAGGGCATACACAAAGTATGTCTTTGGTATGTCTGAAGAACAAAGAAAAGGGTGGGGATTTTACAAAAAAAGAGAAATGTTACATATGGTTTTGAAAGAAAGTTCATTGACAGTAGTGAAGTTGTGAGAAGCTGGCAAGCTTTGACTGGTGGGTGATGGTGGTAGTTAAAATGACCTCCTGGAAGGTCATTTTAGTAGTTATTTGGTATAACTGGTCCTAGGCAGTTTCAGCAGCTTGGCTTGCAGAGAATCATGTTTTTGGAGCAATGCTATGTGCCCTGTGTGCTTTTGCCTCCTGACATCTCAACTCTGATGTGGTTGGACATCACAAGAATGACTCAATTTGTGTGATCAACTTTCACACAAACATGGTTGCATTGTAGAGTGAAATGAAAAACTCTTGTGAGATGTTCAGATAAACTGCAATTTTAAATAAATTTTATGTGGCGGGATAGGCTTCTTAGGGTAAAGCCCCAGATTGGTAATAAAAAAAAACGGGTGTCTCCATTTTCTACTTTCAGAACAGGCAAGGGTACACAAGATTAGTTGATCTTGGCACTCATAGTGTCCTAAAGGGCCTCAATCTGAACTAGTGCTTTTAGTAACTAGTGGCAGCCGATGGAGCTAATAGAATGGAAATTTTAATCTTTATCCCAAACCATCCTGGAGTTCTTTTTACCCCCCTCCATTGTTAGGGATGTTTTTGGCTGAACATTTTAAAAAGAACTGTTAGGAACTTAAAATACAGACAAGTGAAGTGATTGGAGAACAATTCCTTCAGAACAATTCCAGAGCCTTCAACAGAAAGTAATTCAGCAAATATATTTTTTACCTGACTACCTGTTTAGGGAATTGGTAAGCTGTACAGGGGGATTCAGAAAAGAAAAATACATCTAGTCCACAAAAAGAACCTATGAGAGAAAGTAGAGATTAAAATTAGGCAAATCACTATAATAATAGATATTTAAATAGGACTTAATATTGTCACAAGCACTGTTCTAAGTGCTTATTCATTTGCTCTTAAAAATGCTATGATTTATATACAAATATTATTCCCATTTTACTGATGGGGAAACTGAAGCATACTTAATTAATGTTAAGTGACTTGACTAGAGGCACCCAGCTAGTAAATGGCAGAGTTAGGATTTGAGTTGAGTGTGCTTGCCCTCCATCCTATGCTGTATAGAAAGATGAGTGCCACAAATAAAGTAAATAAAAGTACCACAAAAATGGGCTGTGGAAATTCAGAGAAATGAGAAACAGGAAGTTACACTAAGCCTTGAAGGACAGAAATAGTGCATAGAGCAAGCACCGAAGGGAAACAATCGAACACTGGTTCTTAAAAGTTAAAATGGAGGTGAAATAAATAATTGATCAAATTGGAGATCTAGGTTTCAGCAAGGCTTCTTAGGAAAGGGAAAGATGAGTTGGAAGGGAAGGTATTAAGGAACTTGAAAAATGTTAGTTTGCGATACTAGGTGAGTCTGCATTAAGACACTTAAACAGTTAATAAAGGGCTCTCTATATACTTTTTCTCAAGTGAATGAATGAAGCAAATTTATGTTTTAGTAATAGCAACCAGATTGCATACACTAATTTGAAGTAGATTGTTCTTGTATATTATAGAAACCTGATATATTGAGTTTAATTGCAGAATCATTTGATAGCAATATCTTTACAGTTTTATAGTTGCAAAGATCTTTACAGCTTTTCTTATATAAACCAAACTGGGCATTTGACCCTTTGCTGCTCTTCAATTTAGGGACTTTACCAGTCATATATAAAATGTCTTTTTGTAAAGGAAAGAGCCAGTGATTAGAAATAAGCTTCCCTTATTTTCCTTTTTTAGTTGCTTACTTAGTTTGGCTTTACTGTTTTGGTTTTGGCTGTCTTTGCAAGATATCATAACAGTGCATTTCAAACCAAGGTCTCACTGAGGGCAAAGAGATTGATCTAAGAAATTAATTTACATGTATATGATAGTAGTTCCCAAGCTACTGTCTCTTTGAGACTTGCTAATCAATGATAATAGCAGGTTTTTCAATTTAATGGACTTTTTTCTTTTTTTCTGAAGTTATATCCTTGTTAAATTTTTTGATACTAAAATGCCCCCTTCTATTTTTAATCCTTTTTTGACAAAATTAAAATATCAATCTATTGTCAGCCCCACCAGTTAAAATTTTTTTTTTTACTTATCTTGGACTTATGACCTACACCTCTCACATTGGTTTCATATTTGCTGGAAGGCACCACTGAGACCCTGTATTTTTCTAATCAGGTTGAAGTGCAGATTTGAGAGACAACATATGTAAGCATTGATTTGTTTTTAATTTTGAAAAGATTCTTTTATTTTCTTGTTTATTAATGACTAGTTTCACCAAATTCATACTTACCTCAGATATGAAGGTGATAGTAAGAAAGGAGGAACATATAACCAGACTTTGGTCTGCAAAATGCGATTCAGAATCAGATCAGCTATAGATCTATAAATATACCACTATACATGCAGTATAAGATTTTTTTAAATTAGGGAGGTTTATTTTTATAATTCAGATTGGAGAATCAATCAATGTCATAAGAAAGGCCTAGGCAAAGTTCTGTTGGAATTTAGGTGAGGGAGAGGTTACCATTTGTAAATGTAGGCCTAGACCTAGTTCATCTAAGCAAGATATTATTGAGTGCTGTGTACCAAGCACTGTGCCAGGTGTAAGTACAAAGTAACTGAAATTTAGTCTTTTTCTATAAGGTTGTAGTGTATTGGGGAAGAAAAGTATGACTTGCCATTAAGTTAGAAAATATTTAATGTCAGAGGCCAAAATAGGATATAAAAAATAAATAATGTGAACCATAGTAGAACATAGGATAGGTTTAGCTGAAAGTTTGGCTACTCAGAGGCAAGGACAAAAGAGGGTTCGATGGAGAAAAACAAAACAGAAAAGCATTACCTAAATAGTTGGAGATAATGTCTGCATATGTCTGCTTGATGGTGAGTTTGTAAGCTAGACAAAGAAGTTGAAAATTTATTCTTCGTCTGTTAAATGTGGGTAATACTTAAACGTACAGTGAACATCATCCTAGTTTGCCTGAAACGGTCAAGGTTTATGCCTGTGGTCCTAGTAGCATGCCCAGTTTAGCATTTGTCTCAGTGTTTGTTTTTTAACTAAATATAAACTACCATTAATAGTTCTGTTAAAATGAGCCTCCTGAGTAGCTGCGATTACAGGAAACTGCCACCATGCCCAGATAATTTTTTGTATTTTTAGTAGAGATGGGGTTTTGCCATATTGGCCAGGCTGGTCTCAAACTCCTGACTTCAAGTGATCCAACCACCTCGGCCTCCCAAAGTGCTGGGATTACAGGCGTGAGCCACTGTGCCCGGCCTATTGAACATTTTTTATAAGCAGGTACTCTACACTTTGATGGCATTTTGTTCAAAAACAGTTGGAAATTTTTATTTAAAACATTCCATGAATGGCCTGATCAAAAATTCAACTTTTGAAGCTCTTAGTAAATTATAATTATTGAATATAAGGCTTTTAAAATTTAATTTTGCACAAGATTTAATTTTGAAAATATATTTTTGATATTCAGATATATTGGAATATTGTGACTAGTACAAAGGTTTTGATGGAGTGCCTACTTTTAATTGTTTTTTTTTTTTGTAGAAGAACAGAATGCAATTGAAGGAGCCTACAGTTTTGTAGCATCTAAATTTAGATAAATATTTAAAAGAATCAAATATTGCTGCTTATTTGTCAAGTTTTATCTTGTAAAAAATAAGGTATAAATGGAATGACAAAGAGTACTTGTGAAAATATTTGGGCTAAATACTTATATACAAACAAAAATTGGATAGTATCTTCCATTTGGCAAAATTTGTTCTGAGCTTACCAGGTACTTCATTATCTGTAGAGAAAGTATTTTCTCAGTTAATGTGAATTATGCAGAGTGTTGATTAAAAGTTCAACAGTTTTAAATTTGTTAACGAAATGCAGTTTTAAACATTGCAGGCAATTTTATGAAGAGAATTTAAATATAAGGAATCAATACTGAAAAACTGCTTTCTTCTGAAAACTATGAGTAACACATTGTTAGAGACATATGCAGTTTAAGTAATTGATGCTAGCACATGTATACAATAAATATTTCTGCTTATACTTTTTGTTTAACCTTCTGATAACTGATATAAAGAACTGTTTTTGCTTTAATGTTCCCATATTTACATATATATGTGTAAATATGTGTGTATATATATATAATGTTAACTTGAGAAATAAGTTTATTTATTTTTATTTTTTATTTTTTGGGATGGAATCTCTCTCTGTTGCCCAGGCTGGAGTGCACTGGTGCCATCTCGGCTCACTGCAACCTCCAACTCCCAGGTTCAAGTGATTCTCCTGCCTCAGCCTTCCGAGTAGCTGGGATTACAGGCACCCGACCACCACGCCTGGCTAATTTTTGTATTTTTAGTGGAGACAGGGTTTCACCATATTGGCCAGGCTGGTCTTGAACTCCTGACCTCAGGTGATCCTCCCACCTCGGCCTCCCAAAGTGCTGGGATTATAGGCATGAGCCACTGCACCCAGCCAGAAATAAGTTTATTTTTGAAAATAGTTTTTGTATAAAATATTTTAGAGATTGACAACATAGTAAAACCAATATTTTTGTCCACAAATAACATTTTAAATGTGTATATATTTATATACACATATATGTATATATGTATGTATGCATGCATGTATATATACACTCACATTTGTACATACGTATACAGTCACATGTTGCTTAGTGGCAGGGTTACATTCTGAGAAATATACCATTAGACAATTTTGTTGTTGTGTAAACATCATAGACTGTGCTTACAGAAACCTAGGGGGTCTAGTCTACTACACACCTATGCTATATGGTATAGTCTTTTGCTTCTAAGCTACAAACCTATACAGCATGTTATTGTACTGAATATTGTAGGTAATTATAACACAATAGTAAGTATTTATGTATCTAAACATATCTTAATATAGAAAAGATGCAGTAAAAATACCGTATAAAAGATAAAAAATGGTACATCTATATAGGGTACTTACCATGAATGGAGCCTGCAGTACTGAAGTTGACCTGGGTGAGTCAGTGAGTGAATGGTGAGTGAATGTGAAGCATTAGGACATTACTGTATACTACTGTAGACTTTATAAACACTATACACTTAGGCTACACTAAATTTATTTTTAAAGATGTTTTTCTTTCTTTAGTAATAAATTAACCTTAAGCTACTGGAACATTTTTTACTTTATAAACTTTCTTTTAAATTTTATTATTATTATACTTTAAATTTTAGGGTACATGTACACAACGTGCAGGTTTGTTACAAATTCTTTTTAACCTTTTGACTGTTTCATAATAACACTTTGCTTAAAACACATTGAACAGCTGTACAAGACTATATCCTTAGTCTAAGTTTTTTCTATTTTTAATTTATTAAAATTTTTCAAACTTTTTTATTAAAAATGAAAACACAAATACACATATTAATCTAGGCTCACATGGTTAGGGACCATCAATCTCATTGTCTTCACCTCTACATCTTGTTCCACAGGAAGGTCTTCAGGGCAATAACATGCATGGAGCTACCATCTCCTATGATAACAATGCCTTCTTCTGGAACACCTTCTGAAGGGCCTGCCTGAGGCTGTTCTACAATTAACTATTTTTTTTAATAAGCAGAAGGACTATGTGCTAAAATAAGTATAGTAATAATAAATAAACCAGTAACACAGTCTTTTATCATCATTATCAAGTATTATGGGCTATAGATAATTGTATATGCTATACTTTTATACCACTTACAGTGCAGTAGGTTAATTTATACCAGGATCACCACAACATGTTAGTAATGTTTGCTACCATGTTACGACAACTAGGCAATCACTAGATGATAGGAAGGTTTCAGCATCGTTATACTGTTATGGGACCACTGTTGTATAAGTGGTCTGTCCTTGACGGAACCATCGTTACACAGTGTGTGATTTTTTTACTCCTTGAAACTTAACTGTAAGCGTTATATAGTCTCAGTTCATTATCTACCCTTTTTCTTCTTGTCAGCAGTTACATTTTAAAAGATTTATATTAAAAAGTTTGTTTTTTTGGTTCCATTTGAACTTTAAAGTAGTTTTTTCCAATTCTGTGAAGAAAGTCGGTGGTAGCTTGAGGGGGATAGCATTGAATGTATAAATTACTTTGGGCAGTATGACCATTTTCACATTATTGATTCTTCCTATCCAGGAGCTTGGAATGTTCTTCCATTTGTTTGTGTCCTCTTTTATTTCGTTGAGCAGTGGTTTGTAGTTCTACTTGAAGAGGTCCTTCACATCTCTTGTAAGTTGGATTCCTAGGTATTTTATTCTCTTTTTAATAATTGTGAATGGGAGTTCACTCATCATTTGGCTCTCTGTTTGTCTATTATTGGTGTATAGGAATGCCTGTGATTTTTGCACATTGATTTTGTATCCTGAGACTTTGCTGAAGTTGCTTATCAGCTTAAGGAGATTTTGGGCTGAGACGATTGGGTTTTCAGCTGGAGGCATCACGCTGCCTGACCTCAAACTATACTACAAGGCTACAGTAACCAAAACAGCATAGTACTGGTACCAAAACAGATATATAGACCAATGGAACAGAACAGAGGCCTCAGAAATAACACCACACACATCTACAACCATCTGATCTTTGACAAACCTGAGAAAAACAAGCAATGGGGAAAGGATTCCCTATTTAATAAATGGTGCTGGGAAAACTGGCTAGCCATATGTATGTAGAAAGCTGAAACTGGATCCCTTCCTTACACTGTATACTAAAATTAACTCAAGGTGGATTAAAGAATTAAATGTAAGACCTAACATCATAAAAACTCTAGAAGAACCTAGGCAATACCATTCAGGACATAGGCATGGGCAAAGACTTCATGACTAAAACACCAAAAGCAATGGCAACAAAAGCCAAAATAGACAAATGGGATCTAATTAAACTAAAGAGCTTCTGCACAGCAAAAGAAACTACCATCAGAGTGAACAGGCAACCTACAGAATGGGAGAAAATTTTTGCTATCTACCCATCAGACAAAGGGCTAATATCCAGAATCTACAAAGAACTTAAACAAATTTACAAGAAAAAAAAAACAACCCCATCAAAAAGTGGGCAAAGGATATGAACAGACACTTCTAAAAGAAGACATTTATGCACCCAACAGACACAACAGACATATGCAAAAATGCTTATCATTACTGGTCATCAGAGAAATGCAAATCAAAACCACAATGAGATACCATCTCATGCCAGTTAGAATGGTGATCATTAAAAAGTCAGGAGACAACAGAGGCTGGGGAGGATGTGGAGAAATAGGAACACTTTTACACTGTTGGTGGGAGTGTAAATTAGTTCAACCATTGTGGAAGACAGTGTGGCGATTCCTCAAGGATCTAGAACTAGAAATACCATTTGACCCAGCAATCCCATTACTGGGCATATACCCAAAGGATTATAAATCATTCTATGATAAAGACACATGCACACGTATGTTTATTGTGGCACTATTCACAACAGCAAAGACTTGGAACCAACCCAAATGTCCATCAATGATAGACTGAATTAAGAAAATGTGGCACATATACACCATGGAATACTATGCAGCCATAGAAAAGGATGAATTTATGTCCTTTGCGGGGACCTGGATGAAGCTGGAAACCATCATTCTCAGCAAACTGTCACAAGGACAGAAAACCAAACACCACATGTTCTCATTCATAGGTGGGAGTTGAACAATGAGAACACATGGACACAGGATAGGGAACATCACACACTGGGGTCTGTTGGTGGGTGGGGGGCTGGGGGAGGGATAGCATTAGGAGAAATACCTAATGTAAATGATGAGTTGATGGGTGCAGCAAACCAACATGGCACGTGTATAGCTACGTAACAAACCTGCATGTTGTGCATATGTACCCTAGAACTTAAAGTATTAAAAAAAAGAGTTTGTTTTAGGGATGTAGAGGTTTTATGGTATTTATAATATTGCTTATTAAAATTCAAATCCATGTCTAGCTACCTGTAAGACTATCAGGAATGTTTGTGTGGAAATCTTACGAAGTTTGTAGCTATAAAATTAGTTGCCAAATTGCATCTAAAAACCAGTTTAGTTATTTTGATGAAAATATGTTAAATGTTTCAAGACTATTTGTAAATTTTAGAGATAGTACTAATGGAACTATGAGTATATTCAGTTTTTTTCTTCTTGAACTAGTGATAATGCAAATAGCTTGAAATATACTTCTGTATTGGAGTGTCATTTGCATTCTGAAATATCTTCCACTGTGTGACTCAGGAAATGGCTGTTCGTGTTTATGATTACAGCTTGTAGCTGTGGAACAGTGTTTTCTGTGTGAAAATACTGTAAGAATTCAGTCTCCGAGAACTTATTTTAATTAGGCTCTGTATTCTAAATATTAGATGAATTTTTGCTTTATTGGTTTAACGTTTTTTTCCTTAATACCTTTTTTTTGGTAATTCATACTTATGTGAAAACTTTTTCTTTTGCATTATAAGGGAAGTTACTTAAAAGCCATAACATTCTAACATATATCATTACTATTCCTAACACATCAGGTCGACCTGCTTTAGTTTTGTGGAAAGCCAATGTAAGTACTTTTTCTAGGCTAGTTACTGTCTTGAATGTTAATAAGTCTACCAGCTAACAATGTTAGATTTTCATGTTTTAGGTTAATATTAATTTCAGTGTCACGAAACCATAAAATACTGTTTTTCATTTGCTAATTATTGGGCTATTAATTTTCTTTAAATTTCCCACTTTTCATCAAATTTAAGATATTATTATAAGAGCTTAACAGTCTGGAGCAGTTTCTTTTGCATGACACAATGCCCCTAAGAAAACAAACTGATCAAGAAACTAAAAAGCAAAATAAAACAAAAGAAGCAAAAAAGAACAAGTTAATACTGACAGTATATGGTGTTTATATGACACTCATAGTTTTTAATTCCTAATACAGTTTCAATATCTCTTGCATACTCCATGTAAAATGCACATGTTAGTGTTTTTTTAAACATTTCTTTGGTAACTTTATTGCATTTGTGTCTTTTTAATTTTTTTAAAAAAGAAAGTATTTCCTTAGCATTTTCCTTTAAACCTTTCCTTACTAGAAGTAATAGCAAGGAGCAGAAATGCCCTGATGCGTTTCTGTAATTAGCATGGTTGTTTTTCCCTCTCCCTCTACTCCTTTTTTTCTCCTTTCTCTCCTTTCTCTTCCCTTCTCCCTCCCTTCTCTCCTTTAATCCCTTTATACTTTTTTGTTTTTAATTTTTTTCTTTCTTAGCAAAGAATAATGTAACAAATATTTATATTACTACTATCTAGAATAGATAACTTGTGGAGGATTCTATGAAGAGGTTATGAGCTACCAATTTTCTTTTAAGTACAAAATGATTTTGAATCAATACCTATTATAATGACAAGTAATATTGTTCATTCAAACTTTCATTGAAAGAGATGATTGTACATATTTCTTTAAAAATTCATTTTCCAGAATAACGTAGTAATTACTGTTTAAAAAAGATGAACCTCATTCCCACTTTCTGGCTCACTCCCAATCCTCTAGTAATTTAAATTTCAAGACAAAAATTAGAGAAACACATATTTTAGTTTGGTTGAGTGTTATAGTACATAAGTCGAAGAATGTAAAACAACGTTGAAAGCTAAGTAGGGGCATGCTATGGAAGTCATATCCCTAAATGATAATTAGAGCTGTGTTTTAAAGCAATTACTTATGTAGTAAAATATATTGGAGAACATTTGCATAAAATCAGAGACCATTTACAATGTAATTATGACAGTTGACTACATACATAATACTGCAGTAGTCAGTGTGGAATGCTTTTAGCAATGACTACTAGGGATTCATTGGCAAGTCCTTTTAATTATAACTTATTTTTGTCATATATAAAGTTCCGGTTAGTTTCCCCTACTACTTAGGGAATGTAGTCTGTTATTACTGTTGTCTTATTTTTATATTAGCCTAAGCAAACCACAAGAAGCAACTATTAAGGAGTACATATATCCTGACATAGCCAAATAAAAATGACCTTTGGATCATTACCTATTTTCACTTTATTGTAGCAGTGTAGTAGACATTTGTGTTCTTTGGCATACCAGTATCTGAGGCCCCTGTTTATGTGTTGTATATCTGTCTACCACCTTAGGAGTTTTGGTGTTAGGTACAGGCCGCCTTCCTCTATAGAAACTGAAAAAACAAACAAACAACAACAACAAAAAACAAATAAACAAGCCTGGAGACTTGTTTCCCAGTCTGTTTTGCAGCTAGTGATACATGATCTAAGCTCAATTTTGGTGTTCTTGCCTTGTACATTGAATCAGGAGTTAGTGACCCAAGAAAATAGGGACTGCAGTGCATCTGTTTTTGTAGTAGGCAGTTGCAGGAGCTGCAGCAGGATTGAATTTTCAGGGACAGAGATGCCAGGGGAAGTGCTGTCCAGGAGTGGAAATGGTACAGTCAGCAGTATCCAGTATTCACCAGTGCCAGCAGTGGTATCCTTATGAGAATAATTGTTGCATGATTTTGGCCATATTCCCAAAACTGCCTAGACTTCCTTGTTCTTGCCATTTGACAAGCGTGCCTTCTCAGCAGGTCTGTTTGGCTATCCATTTTTCTTTTAATAAATTTATTTTCTGTTTGAATCAGCCAAATATACTTTCTATTGCTTATAAGAATTCTGACTGATGCACTCTTCTTCTTTACTGCAAATAATTGAGAGTGACTATATTCGGGACAATATTTAGTTTATGTGGACATATCATTCTATTAATAACAGTGATAGCCTTAATAATAATCTAAAATGTTCTGTTTAAGAAATGACCTTTGACATATATGTCAGAATCCTTTTTCATTTTCACTGCAGTCTAGTGATTGCTAGGCTGATGTAGATATTGGTCTTAAATACCTAATCAATTTTTTTCTTAGGCACATAGGGATGGGCATTAAGTAGTATGTAGAATTTGGTGATAGCCATGAATGTCCTGGATAAGAGAAAATCAGCCTGGAATAAAATCACACAATGCATACATATATGAAGACTATATTTACTTTGATTTCTTAATTTTACTGAGCTCTATAACGTGGAAACTGCTTATACAATAAACATTTATTTTTGTTATCTCTTTTTAGTCTGGATTGTGTAATATTGCCAGCTCTGTTATACTTTTTATATTTCTGAACTTTGAAAAGTCACTTTACTTTCTGTGCATAAGCTTTGCGAGTTTTAAAATGATGGAGAATAAACTGATTTCTCAGGTCCTCCTTAGTCTTAGCAAATAAGTCGGTAAAATGAAATTTTTTTTCATTTTTCTTTGTAAAGTTTGAATGGCAGCAGTACACTTATGATGCTGCATGCAGCAGAATATATAGGGTTCTTTGTTCAATGAGTTCAAATAGTCAATTAAGACATAGCTAATGAGTCAGCTGGACTCTAGCGAGTCCACCCTGAACGTGCCTGATCTCAGAAACTAAGTAGGGTTGGGCCTGGTTAGTTCTTGCATGGGGGAACAAAGTTAATGGGAAGTATGTTAAAGAACATATTCAATAAGTAGCAAAGTCAGGGGTATTCAGTAATTGTCATTGGTAAAGTTTATCAAAATCACTGGGAAAAATGAACAACTTTGTATATTCTCAGTTGACATACTTGAAAGGCAGTTTTGGCTAAGAACTCCAATATCAGACACCCTGGATTTCAATTTTGCCTCTACCACTTATAAGCAGTGTGATCTTGGGGAAGTTACTTAACCTGTCTTTGCCTTAGTTTCCTCATCAGTAAAGTGGGTACAGAAGCAGAACCTACCTTACAGAGTTGCCATGGAATTAAATGAGCTTATACATGTAAAGTGTCTGAAGTATCTAGAATGGTGGAAGATATATGCTATTTAGTATTAGCAATTATTATTTTGATATTAGTATACAGTTAAGACACAGTGTCATTTTACTTATTCTTACATAAATCTTGAATTTGAGACCATAGTGTTATGCATGTCTAAAAGTTATGTAAATCTGGTAATACTGTCATGAATATTTTATAGTGTTCCACTGTTATTAATAGAACAAATATCTTATAACCATTAAATACTGCACTATCATTGGTCTTCAGTGCTGTATTTGGCCCAAGGATTATAGATACAAAGCATATCCAGAACTACTAGGTGTTTTTTTTTTAAAGAAGATGCTGTTGTCTGAATTTTTGTCTTTCCCCCAAGTTCATATGTTAAAATCCTGACTCCCAAGGTGATGATATTAGGAGGGGATGGCTCTGGAAGGTGATTGGGTCACAGGGGCAGTGTCTTCGTGATTCAGATTCATACCCTTGTGAAAGAGGCTATATAGAGTCAGCTCACCCCTTTTACCAAATAAGGATACAGCAAAAAAATGTCATCTGTAAACCAGAAAGTGGGCACTCACCAGATATCAAATCTGTTGGTGCCTTAATCTTGGACTTCCTAGCCTCTAGAACGGTGAGGAATAAATTTCTCTTCTTGGTAAGCTCCCTGGCTTTATAGTATTTTGTTATAGCAGCCTGAACATATTAAGACATAGATATGAAATTTCAAGTACATATGGCTGATATATTAATGTAACTGATGTTGCTCTAGCAATACACTTCACATTTCCTTAGATCCCAAATAGATTTCAACTTCCTCTCTGTTCTCTGTAGATTTCAGTAGAATGTTGAAATACAAAGAAAAAGAAGAATGTTGACAGAGAATATTGCTATCAGATAAGAATGTTTCAGGGATATATTCTTTCCAATGCATTTTTTTTTGCTTATCTTAGCATTAGAATTCAGATTTATTTTATACTTAATTATTCATCATTGGCATGCAGTATTTTTTATTAGATATTGGATTTCCTAAGAAAATTTTGTGAAACATCATACTATAAATACTTTAAGAATATTTTTATAGTTTCTTTTCAGAAAAAATGCAATGATACTACACTTTTAGATTTTAACTCTAAATCTTCAATTAAGCTAAACTGGCGATTGTCTTAAAGGCCATTTCTTTGATCACTATATATTTTATTCTGCCGCTTTTTTCAGGTCCAGGGTTCTGATCAAGCAGGAAAGAAGAAAGCAAAAGGTAAAGAAAAAGTGTTTTTATTTTTGTCAGCCTTATAAGACTAATGACCTTGAAGTGCTTTTCTACCACTAATACATTCACCTAAGTGAAACTGGAGGCCATCTTCCTTTGGTCTTCTACATCCTTGTTGATAGCTTGAGTAGCCACGTATTTTGCTCAGTCAGAGACTTAAAGATCATTGTTGATTCCTGCTGTCCTTCTAGTTCCAAAATGTATCCCAGATCTGACCACTTCTCACTACCTGAGTATTGGTATTCTAATTTAAATAATCATTTATTACCTAGATAAATGATGTACAGTAATGGTGTCATAACCTGTGTACTACTTCCATTTATTTTGTCTTTATTTTTTATTACACTGATTGCATTCCATAGTAAGGCTAAGCATGTATATACCTTACAACTGAGCAAAGAAACCCTTGTACATGTGCCCTTTTGGATATGTACAAGATTTGTTTGGGTCATTGTTATGCTGAAATAGCAAACAGAGAGAGAGAGATGGAGAAAGAAGACAGGCAAGGGGAAGGAAGGAGAGGGAAAGAGAACTGCCCCAACATCCATTAGCAGTAGAATAGTAGAATGGTTAAACAAATTATGGCATATGCAAGTAATAGCATAGCAGTGCAAATGTATAAGCTACATATAATTAATGCAGATGAATCTCAAATACATAATGTTGAGCAAAAGAAGAAACTCACAGAATATAAGCAGTAAGATTCCTTTATATAAAGTTCTAAAAAAGAAAAAAACCCAATAATGTTAATATGATCAAAGGTAGTAAAATTTCAATAAAAACAACGGAGTGATATTATAAAAGCAGGATAGTGGCAGTCTCTGGATTCTTTTCCTTCCCAGCTATCCCCTTTTATATTGCATCCCATTCATTTGTCGGTCATCTTGCTAAAGTCAACAATGAACTTTATGCTGTTCAATTGAAAGGATATTTGTCAGTCTGATTTATTTTATTACATTGTCATCTCCTACACAAAGCAAATTCTTTCTGTTCTTTCTTTGGTACATTCTCCAGATTTTATTTCTATCTCTCTGGTTGTTCCTTTTTAATGACTGTTTTCAAGTTAAAATTTGATTACTTAGTTTCTGAAAGTTTTCTAGTTCTTTTCAAATTGTTTTCTAGTTGTTTTTACCAAGTGAGACTTGACAAAAAAATTGAGCTTAGTCTTGTCAAGTTAATCAGTTAGTTACATACTTCTGTTCTTTCTTGGAACAGATATTAGAGGCTATCATGATGGCTGGATAATATGGGACAAACTTCTTCAACATGTTTCCTGGAATAAAGGCTTAGTCCCTTTGACAGTCTTTGTATTGTTCTTCCTTATTCCTGGAACCTTATATTCCTACCCTCTTTGGATAGGTCTGACTCATCCATCTATCTTAGAACTCATTTCCAAAGAAGTCTTCCATGTCCTCCTCCCTTCCCTGTACCCACCCTATCCCCAAACAATAATTTCCATACCTTTCCTAGGATTTGATACCATCCCCAGTCACACTCAGTTGCATTTATTTGTGTCATCATCTCCCTCACTATGGTCTTATCCATCACAAAGTACAGTGCCTTTGTACTTTGTACAGATGAACTAACAACTTCTTAATTCCAGGACACAATCAATTACAAGATCTAGCATTGACTGAGTTGTTGTTTCAAGGTGGAAAACTATTTACATCCTGAAGATCCTGTTATTTCATTGCTTAACAATAGTGTGGTCTTTAAAAATACATTTTAGTCTAATTTGGAGTTCCAGATCACTCAAATGAAATATGAACAAATACCTTTTATCTATTATTTATTTTGTAAAACAAGACATTTACTTTTTTGTGTGTGATCATTGGCAAGTCTGTTATAGTTCTTACAAGATTTTTACAAACTTAAAAGTTATAATTAACAATATTCTGAAATGTTAATGTGAAAGAGTCTCAACTCCTTGAAGATAAATATGATATGTAACCTCTTCAAATTATGACCTCTTGCACTAAATATTTTGCCATCTTGGCTTTTTCTCATTTCTGACAATTTCGCATTTATAATTACATTCATAGCATTATATTATGAGTTATTTAATGGAAGAGAAGATGTTTTCACAACCTAGCACATAATAGTTGCTTGATAAATAAATATTAGTTAATTTTTATTTAAATGAATTAATGATGTAACCTGAAAGAAGAAGAATGGCAATAAGAAAGAATAATAACAGTTCAAACAGAAAGAAAATAAAAACTGGATAAAGTGATAATTATGTGCAAGTCTTGTTAAAAAAACAAACATCTAGGAATCATGGAGGGATAACAAATAAACAAAATTGGCTTTGGTTGCAGATTAATTTGCAGATAGCTTTTTTTTTCTTCATTTCTGTTGACTTTTAATGGCACTCAGCTGTGCATATTTTTAAGGTTTTTCTATGTCTGCAGAATAGCATACTTTGTAGAAAAACAAGAACAAGATTTTAGCCTGTCAGAATTGTTCTGTTACCAGATTTTTTTAACTTTCTATATAGAGATAATTTCTAATCTTTTGATTTCAGAGAATAGCTTTATAGCATTCTGTTTTAAAGGTTATGCTTAAGGAAGATCATAAAAGGCTGTGAAATTTAGTCTTTAGGCAAACTGCAAGTTATGATTAATTGTAATGTATCTATAAACATATAAAGATGTCACAAAATATAAAAGTATCAAGTCAATGACAATAACATGATTGCTTTTTTATTATTTATAATTCTGTCTAAAACCGCATATTTGCTGCATTGTTTTTAATTTTTAATTATTTTAGGAATATTTTGAAAAACACAGGTTAAAATCAAAAATGAAATCACTGGGAGTTTTATCTCCTGTCAAAAATTCTGCTGTCAGCTTAGACATTCTTAACCTATATATGGTAAATCAGATATCTTGCAAGAAGAAAATTCCTGGTAAGTCGTTCCAATTGCATTCTGTTTTGAACTTGATGTGATCATAATAATGTTTAGTCTTCTAATTAGTTTGTAATTTTTGAGCTCAAAGCATGTGGAAAATTAATTTTAAAATTTGGTTGCTCTCTTAAATTAGATGCCTAGTTAATATCTGCTTAAAACGTTTTGTTGCTTAATCCAATTTTTATTTTTATTTTGTGTATGTGTTATATAAAATTAATTTATTAGGTGTCACTAAACTTATTATAGTACAGTTGTTACATTATTCTATACAGGCAGGTAGTTACCAAAGTTTAGCTAGAGAGCAGGGAATAAATGTTAATACATGTCAACAAATTAACTATTCTTTACTATTTAAAGGATGTGTATGAAAGGAAGATCTGGAAAGATTTTTGCTTCAATGACTAGTTTCCTATGTCATCACTTGAATTATTTATTACACTTTCCTGGGATGTTAATCATAGAAGTCTAATACTGCAAAATAAAGTCCATTTTGTCATATATTTTGATACTTCAAGCTAAATTAGAGTATATTTTTCCTCTTTTAGAGGAACTTGTGCCTAATATTTAATTTTTAAAACAACTGCTAAAAATGAGAGCATAAAAATAAGAAAATTTATCAGGAAGGGATAGAAATTGATCAGAGTATTGTTAATATTTCCTCATTTCCTTTCTCCGTCATTTTTTTCTCCCTCCACAGATAACAGTTTACACAAGTAAATTTAGTTATACTTTAGAAAGAATAAATACATTGTTCATGGATTTTGAGAATAAAACTTTTTGTTGTAAATCTTTTTGATGTATTTACCTTTATTCCCAGTCATAGGGGAATAAAAATATATTTCCTCATCCATTGCTAGGTTTATGGCTAAACCCTCAATAACAAAAGACAGATTAACAGGATAAAACCATACAGATTTATTTAGTAAGTTTTATGTGACACAAGAGCCTTGATAAGAAATTTAAGATCTTAAGATTGGAAGAAATGGCTAAACTTGTGTATTTTTCTTGCCAGGTTTGATGAAAAAGTGGATAGTCCTCAAGAAGTATGATTGGATTTTTAAAAGAATGATCTAATAGTAATAAACTAAGGGGATCTTAGCAAGGCCTCTTTGTTCAGATTCTTCTTTGTGACCCTGTGTCTTCAGAGATAGGGATATTATTTTCTTCCAAGTATAACCAGAGCACTTCTCGAATGAGGGTTTTATGACCTGCTTCAGGGGAAAGCTGAGAGTAACCTTCCTGCTTCTGCTGTTTTCTTAAATAGCAAGATGACTTATTTTGGGATAATGGCCTGAACTCCTGCACTTTCTTTTCATTTATTTCTTCAGCATATTTTTATTGGGTACCCACTGTAAGTACTCTATTGGGTGCTGAGGATAAAACAGAAAGCAAGCTTTACTAATCAGGACTCATGGCTGCAAATGACAGAAATTCAAAACAGTTATCTTTTTACTCCTTTAACAGGAAGAGTGATGGTGCAGTGGGCCTCAGAGATGACTCGAAACAGGGACTTGAATACTATCGAGATTCTTTTTCACTTCAGTCATTAACTTTATTCTCTCAGACTGTCTTCATCGTTGAGGCTCAAAACATGGCCTTAAGAAACTAATATTACTCACCTTCTCTAGTTTTGCCACCAAGGAAATACTGAGAATTGTTTCTCTGGTCCCACATTTTAAAATTCCACTGTAAGAATATTTCCTTGTGCTACTGGTACCAATCTCACAGTGAAAAAATTTTGCTTATAACTAGCAGAATGGGATACGATTATTGGTTCACCTTTAGTCAGATGGCTACTGCCAAATCAATTATTTTATCCAGAGAGACAAGAGTTTTATTTTGTTTTGTTTTTAAAGACAGGGTTTCACTGTGTTGCCCAAGCTGGTCTTGAACTCTTGGCCTCAAGCAATCCTCCAACTGCAGCCTCCTTAGTAACTGGGATTACAGGCATGAGCCACTGTGCCTGGCTTGAGTCAGAGTTTTATAAGAAGATATAAAATCTACACTATAACTATGTATATAGTTTGGGTGGGTGTATCACAAAAATAGAGTAAGTGAAAGTACTGACCAGAGAAAGGGAAAATATATATAGTACTGTGGGAATATATAACATAGTAACTAATCTAGTCTGGAGATCAGAGAAATCTTGGTGGAAGAAAAATTAGAACTAAATTAATAGGGCAGCTATAATGAGGAATATATAAGATGATGAAGAAAAATATGTTTTAAAGTCTCTGATAGTTGTTTATATTGTAATGATTTATTTTAGCACTGATAGAATGTAAATGTTTTAGTAAAATTTCTTAGATCTATGTTTATGTAATGAACATGATTTATTAAACAGTACTTTTACAATTTTTTATTCTTATTTTAAAATTATAATTATATATTTTTTATTGTAGAAACTGTGAGAAAACCAACCCATGTGAACATGATTAGAGACATAAAAATGCCCCTAAGAAAGCATAATTTAGAACTTCCAATGTCGCCTCACTGTGTACCTTCTAAACTCTGCCTTGATGATACAGAAACCAAGTAGGTTTTAGCTAGGATTTATATTATTAGGTGTTTAAACTGGTTATTAACAACACTTTTACTCACTCGAAAATGTATAAAATACTTACCTTCTACCCCCAGTTTTTGTTTGTTTGGCTGTTAACAGTATTATGCAATGATTAAGACCTTCATCAAATGATCCAGATTTTGTACACTTTGTTTGACTTACCTTATCATAAAAATGTCTATATCTAGTATTAATATAATTTTTATAAAACTTAGTAATATTATGACCCTGTAATGATTTACTTAGGTTTCTATATGTTTTGTGTAGAACAGTGTGAATTTTAAATATAGGAAAGGACAGTCGATTTTATTTCAATTTATATTTTTAACCTAAATTTTTCTTTTCATTAGTGTAAACTATCAAAGACCAAGTAGCAAGGAAGATCTTGGCCCAGTCCAGGTGAGATTTAAAAAAAAATTCTATAAGTTATTTCAGCAATTGTGATATGCCACCTAATGATCTAAATGTCTGAATACTGGAGAAAATTATTTTAAAGAAAATTTTGAGTCTTTAATTCTTTTAAAAGCTTTCCAGGTGAGAAATCTATGCCTTAAGAATATTTTAATTGATTGCTTATGAGAATCTCTTTGGACTGCTGGTAATGTGACTAGGCCTATGTTTGCATAACATTTGATTTTGCTTGTTACTGATGAGCTGCCAAGGACAGTTCACTTAGGGATTCTTACTTTGGGTTCACGTGATTATTGAGCAATTCATCCGTTCAAACATAGTAACCAGATTACTTTATATCAAATTGTGATGTCCAACCCTCACGTGGATCCCAAGATGATTTCTCTTTCAAAGTATAGCAAATAATTTTCTTAGCAAATAAAATTTTAATCAATTAGAAAATGCATAGATTATAATTAAAGCTTGAAACTTTAACATCTAATGTCATATTGTTAGCTATCATTTTTTTCCTTTGAATTGCCAGAGTTAAGCTAGATCAGAAAGATAATGGCAATGATACTAAAATCCCTTAGAAATCTTATCACCTGGATTATGGGTTAATGAAACTCAGATTTCCTGTCTTTAGAAGGTAGCCTACAGGAATGGAGCTGGAGGATGGAGAGAAGCAGCAGTAGGGAAGGCAGAGGGAAAGGTGCTCTTGAGTGTAGCCTTCACTGATAACCACTCTCTTCCTAGTAAGTTCTGTCAATTACTGATGGGTTGCCTTGCCTTAGGACATTTTCTTTTGTAACCCCTGCCCTTTTCACTTATTTTAATTTCACTATTTTGACTTTCCTCTTCTCTAGTTTATATATTTTGGTAATGTAAATGATTTTATCTTCTTTCCTATAGTCACAAGGCATGGACTCATATAGTATGCTTAACCCTCAGTTCAGCAAAATAGAGAACTGCAGTTTCACTCCATCATCTTTTTCAGTGGAGTTACCTTCTAACAGACATATTTCAAAACTAAATTTCACATCTGGAATAGCACCTACTCCTCAGAAACTTGCATATGAAAAAAAGCAGAATGACCAGGTACCTTTGAATCATTAGTTCTTAGCATTTTATATCATTATATTTTCATGAAACTCTTTTTTTCTCTTTTTATAGATTTAAAATATTTACATTTTGAATTGCTATACATATAAACAAATTAGGAGATAAATTAAGGATAATTCCCTTTACATCAAAAACTTAATTCTTTGCACTGTAGAAGATTGTGAATCCCAGAACTGGAGTGTTTTTTTAAAAAAATCTTGGAATGTATCATTCTCTTAGAAAACTATTGATAGTAGAATTGAAAGTAGTTCAGTGTGTTATATAGTAGTTGATGTTTATAACCACTGTAATTGATTAGTTGGTGATGTCATGATGACCCAATATGCATGATATGGAAAGTGTCCTGTGAATAGCAATATACAGTTTCAGAGATGTCGTAGTAGTCTCTTAAAGTGATGGCTTGATTCTTTTTATAATTTGAAAGATGACAAGTTTTTATTTTAAGTTTTTCAATTAACACTATACAAATATATAGAGATGTAGTGCTAAAATGTTGTTCAATCATTGTGTGCTCTAAAGCTAAAAATATAAAATATATAAATATTAAGATTCTAAAATACATCTGTCATAGAGCATACCAGGAAATCTACTAAAAATGAAATTTAATTAAATGTTACTATACTAATGTCTAATGGTAATGAGGAGAATGCTTATACAAACACTATGTCTTGTTAATGGGAATACTTAGTTTTGAATTTATCTTATTTTTAGCATGCAGTGGTTTTATGACATATTTATATATTATTTATAAATCAGTTTATAATTAATTTATAGTTTTAAATTTTAGAAATTATATTATAGCTATATATTATAGCATATCAGTTATATATATGTCATATGATAGTTATATATAATTCCATTTTATTAAAGTTTTTATTAAAGACTTCCCAGATAAGAGAAAATGAAGTATTACATTCCTGTGACCCATGCTAGCCTTGTTATAAAGGCCCAATAATTTTCGAATGATGCAATGAAAGACATTTTCAATTACCCATTCAGTTTATATTTCGTAAGACAAAAACCTATATTCTAGATCAGCTTATAACTCATCCTTGCTCTATTAAATAGTTTAAGGATAGAGGATAAAACATCTGTGTAATCTCTACTTAACTTTCTTGTCTGTACATATTATAGACTGCAGGTTAATGATGAGCTCCAGAGAGGTAAATAATTTTATGCTTAACATGGTAAAAGACTGAAAAGAGATAATGTCCCTTTTCAATCATAGTGTCACATCATGAAATACTAGGGAAGTATTTAATAGTGTACTTGGAGGAATTTCAAAAAAAGTGAAAATAATTAAAATGAAATTATAAAGTACAAAAGAAAATGAGTTGAAAAACAAATTAGAAGAAAAAGTGACTTGGGGTTTCCTGATCCTTAGTTAAGTAGTATTGTCGAATATATAATACTATATTCTCTTCTCTTTTGATTTGTTTCTTATTTTAAGGGATAATGTTTTGCACCTCTGTCACTCTCTCTTAGATGTATTAGTTAGCTGAGACATTAGTATAAGCTCTCTCTGGCTTTAGTCTATTTTTTTTCCCCAAAGACTTTCAGTGTCTCTTTTTGACTCTCCTTTTTTTTTTTTCCTGACAATTCTGTCATTGGTTGTGTTGGACTTCTCATTTCTATGTTTCATGAGTTATAAATCAAATGTATGACAGATATAAATTATTGTTGAATAGATTAGTGTTGGGCCAATATAATAAGTTACATTTATAGGGTACTTTCCACATTAACAAATTGATTATCTTCTTTTCACAATAGTCTTTACACTCTCCCTTTTGAACTGAATAATATTGATATTCAGAAAAATTAAAGTAGCAATCTAAAGTTACTCAGTAAATGGAACAACTGAGACAAGTATAGCTCTTTTATTGGGACAAATTATTGTTTTCTGTCAGAGAAATTTAACTTACAATTATTCAAGATCTTGGTGTCCTGGGTGTTTTTTTGTTTTTTTATTTTTTATTTTTAACTTGGAGAAAATGGTTAGCTTACCATCGTATCAACTCTGTTATTTTAACAATTATTCAGATACTGGTATTGATTTTTTTGTTAGGAAACTATTTATTTTGTTTTCAATAAGTAGTAAAATTACGTTATTTTGGACTATTTTTACAATTTTAAAATATAAATGTAGTTCATTTACATGACATTTTATGGTAAATAATTTCAATTGTATATATGTACATTTACTATTTTGGCAGTTTCTTCAAATTTTTTTTTTCAGCTCAGTACTGTTAACTGTTCTGATTCCTTGCTTTCCAAATTAAATAAAAGTCAAGATGTTCTCAGTCCATCACATAAAACTACACGATTTGGGACATTATTTGAAAGATTAAACAGGTAAGCAAAGATGCTGAAGGAAATAAAGAAGCTGTAGCATTCTGTACTTTCACTTAGAAATTTGATTTTAATGGACACAAATATTTTTAGTTAAAAATATAAACAGTCCTAAGTAATACTTCTAGAAAAAATTTCAAAAAGTAAAATGTATTATTTAATTAAAATAGTGTAAGTAATTATAACATGAACATCTACCTTTCATTTATTTAAGTTTATGTTTTATTTTTTGAAAAGAAGTCTCGCTCTTTCACCCAGGCTGGAGTGCAGTGGCACAATTATCTTAGCTCGCTGCAACCTCTGCCTCCTGAGTTCAAGTGATTCTCGTGCCTTAGCACCCAAGTAGCTGGGATTACAGGTGTGTGCCACGACAGCCAATTGGCTAATTTTTGAATTTTTAGTAGAGATGGGGTTTCACCTTGTTGGCCAGGCTGGTCTCAATCTTCTGGCCTCAAGTGATCTGCCCACCTTAGCCTCCCAGAGTCATTTATTTAGTTTTAAAATTATTTTGGACAGAGGTATTTTGCACATTTTACAATCTCCATGAATTACTGTTTTCTTTTTCTGCAAAAATACTGATTTCTTTTTCACATTTGTGGCAGTTGAATAGAATCCCACTTTCATTTTCTAGATGTCTATATATACAGTACAGTAGTGCCACCTTATCCACAGGGGATATGTTCCAAAACCCCCAGTGGAATCCTGAAATTGCAGACAGTGCCAAACCCTATATATGCTATGTTTTTTTGTTTGCATACATACCTATGGTAAAGTTTAATTTATGTTAGGGACAGTAATAGATTAACAACAATAACTAATAATAGAATAGAACAATTATAACGATATACTGTTAAAAGCTATAAGAATGTGGTCTCTTGGTCTCAAAGTATCTTACTATATATACTGTACTTACCTATTTTTGGACTGCGGTTGACTGTGGGTTATAGACCGACCGTGGAAAGCAGAAACTGCAGAAAATGAAACTGTGGGTAATAGGGAATTCTGTGAATCCTAGTTTGTTGTTTTAAAATCTATTAAGCTTGTAAAACCAGTTTGACCCACTCCTGGTGATGTGATGAGAAACCTTGACTCTGTCATACTATCCTAGTTTCCTTATTTTGGTAAATGGCACCACTATTCACTGAGTTGCTAAAGCTAAAATAAAAGTTGTACTTGATTCCTTCCTTTCCTTCAACTCTCAATGTCCATTTCACCAAAAAAGTTGTCAATTCTGTATTTTAATAAAGTTTAAAATTATCTACTTACATTTCTGTTTGTATGGGTTCCATCCCAGTCTATGACATCATTCTTTCTTGCCTGGAGAGTTGTAATGCCAGGTAACAGTTCTTTTTTGTTCTAAAATACATTTTTTAAAAACAGTTTTATGAAATGACATAAAATAAACTAAACTTGTTTAACTATGATAATGAATTTATGCACTTTGATAAATTTTGACAATGTCAAAGATAATGACACATGAACACATTTATTATCCCCAGTAGTTTATTTGGGTACCTTGGTAATCCCTTCTCCCTATTGCTTCACATCCCTTGTACCTATCCCAAAGCAACCACTGATCTGCTTTGTGTTGCTCTGTATTAGCCCATATTTTCTATAATTTTAAATAAGACATCATATAGTGTGTTCTTTTTTGTTGTTTGACTTCTTTCATTCAGTGTAATTATTTTGAAATTCATCTATGTTGGTTGTTGCCCGTATCTATAGTTCATTCCTTTTTATTGCAGGGTAGTATTTCATTGTATGGACATAGCACGACGTATTCATTTACCTGTTCATGGGCATTTGGTGTTTCCCCCGAGTTTTTGGCTATTCCAAATATACCTGCTGTGACAGTTCATGTATAAGTCTTTGTTTTGACATATACTTCATTTCTCCTGGGTGCAAGTGGAATGACTGGATCATTTGTTAGGTGTATGTTTAAGTTTAAAAAAACTACCGAACTATTTTCCAGTGGTATTTGTATCATTTTATATTCCCATTAACAATGTATGAACATTGCAGTGCATCCTTGCCAACACTTGGTACAGTCAGTCTTTTAAAATTTAACCCATTCTAGTCAGTGTGTAGTAGTATCTCATGTTTTTAATTTGCATTTCCCTAATGACTAATGATTTTGGCATCTTTTCATGTGCATATTAGCCATTTGTGACTCTGGTGAAATGTTTACCCTTTTCATTTTATTACTGGTACCTTTTTGAAGTGCAAAAGGTTTAATTTGATGAAGTCCGACTTATTAATTTTTTCATTTATTGTGCTTATGGTGTCAAAACCAACAAATCTTTGCTTAACCCAAGGTCATGAAGATTTTCTTCTGTTTTATACTTTTAGATCTTACATGTAGGTCTATGATTCATTTTGAGTTAATTTTTATGTGTTGGGTGTGGTAAGGGTCTGAATCCATTATTTACATTTGTGGAAAAGAATATTTTTTCCTTGCTTAATTGCTTTGGCAACTTTGTCAGAAATCAATTGACTGTAAATATAAGGATTTTTTTCTGGAATCTCAGTTCTGTTCTGTTGATTATGTTAGTACCAAACTGTCTTGGTTACTGTAGCTTTATTGTTAGTATGGAAATCAAAGAAGTGTATTAGTCCAACATTTTTTTTTTCAAAAGTGTTTTGGCTCTTCTTAATCCTTTGCATTTCCATATAAATTTTAGCAAATTGCAGCAAAACCAAAAACCAGAAACCAAACCTATTTGGATTTTAAGAGATTATGTTGAATTTATAGATTAATTTTGATAGAATTGCCATCTTAACAATAGTGACTTTGACAGTCCACAAGCATAAAATGTTTTTCCTCTTTCATCTTCTTTAATTTCTTCAATAATGTATTATGGTTTTCAGGATATAAGCCTTGTTCCTTTCTTCCTAGTATTTTATTCTTTTTTATGCTTTTGTAAATGGAATTACTTTCCCAATTTCATTTTTGGATTATTCTTCGGTAGTGTATAGAAATACAATTAATTTTTGTATGTGAATCTTACATCTTTTGACTTTGACAATTTTATTATTCTAGTAATAGTTGAGTAGGGGTTTTTTTAAATCATGTTGGAATACATTGTCCATAGTAAGTATATTTTTACCTCTCTCTTTTCAATCTGGATGTCTTCTTCTTCTTCTTCTTCTTCTTCCTCTTCTTCTTTTCTTCTTCTTCTTCTTCCTCTTCTTCTTCCTCTTCTTTTTTTTTTTCCTGCATTGTGAATGTGATCTTAGCCAAAAGGCCAGGGAGCAATTTTTACTTCCCTTTCTTGCTTAACTTTGCTAACTAGAGCCTCCAGTACAATGCTGAATAGCAGTGGCAAGAGCAGATGTTCTTATTGTTCTGTTTTAGGGAAAAAGCATTCAGTCTTTCACCAGTAAGTATGATGTTAGCTATAGGTGTTTTTGTAAGTGTCCTTTAACAGGTTGTGAAAGTTCTCTTCTGTTTCTAGAGCATTGAGAGTTTTTATCATGAATTTTGTCAAGTGCTCCTTCCATATCTCTTGAAATTATGATTTTTTTAAAGTATGATGTTAGCTATAGGTGTTTTTGTAAGTGTCCTTTATCAGGTTGTGAAAGTTCTCTTCTGTTTCTAGAGCATTGAGAGTTTTTATCATGAATTTTGTCAAGTGGTCCTTCCATGTCTCTTGAAATTATGATGTTGTTTTTTTTTTCCTTTAACCTGTTAATATATAACAATTTATTTTCAGGTGTCAAACCACCTTATATTGATGGGATAAAAACTGCTTGGTGTAGGCCGGGCGTGGTGGCTCACGCCTGTAATCCCAGCACTTTGGGAGGCCAAGGTGGGCGGATCACGAGGTCAGGAGATCGAGATCATCCTGACTAACACAGTGAAACCCCGTCTCTACTAAAAATACAAAAAAATTAGTCCGGTGTGGTGGCGGGCGCCTATAGTCCCAGCTACTCGGGAGGCTGAGGCAGGAGAATGGTGTGAACCTGGCAGGCGGAGCTTGCAGTGAGCTGAGATCGTGCCAGTGCACTCCAGCCTGGGAGACAAAGTGAGACTCTGTCTTAAAAAAAAAAACTGCTTGGTGTATAATCCTCTCCATATGTTGTTGGATTTGGTTTGCTAATACTTTATTGATGGTTTTTGTGTCTATATTTATGAAGAATATTTGTCTGAATTTTTTATTTCTTTGTGATTGTTTGGCTTTGGTATCAGGGTAATACTGGCCTCATAGAAAAAGTTGAAAGTGTTTCCCCCTGTTTTATGTAAGAATTTGTGGAGGGTTGGTATTATTTCTTTTCTAAGTTTTTCTTAGAATTCACCAGTGAAGGCATCTGCACATGGACTTTTTTTTAGTGAGAACACTTAATTACTAATTCATTTTCTTTACTTGTTATGGTCTGTTCAGATTGTCTAGTTTGTTCTTGAGTCAATTGTGGTAATTTGTGTTTTACTAGGAATTTGTCCATTTCATCTAAGTTGCATGATTTGTTGGCATGAAGTTGTTTATAGTATACCCTTGAAATCCTTTTAGTTTCTGTAAGATTGGTGGTTATATCACTTCTTTAATTCTAGATACGCATTCTCTCTCTTTTTTTCATGTTTAGTGTAGCTGAAGATTTTTTAATTTTGTAGGTCTTTTTAAACAACTGAGTTTTGGTTTAATCAATTTTCTCAATTGTTTTTCTGTTTTCCATTTTTTAAGTTCTACACTAATGTTTATAATTTTCTTTTTCTGCTTGCCTTGGATTTAGGTTGCCCGTCTTTTTCTAGTTTCTTAAAGTGGTAGCTTAACCTGCTGATTGTATATCTTTCTCTCGTAGTACTGCTTAGATGTCAACTAATGAATGGTCAGAAGTTGTGTTTAAACAGCTAGACCTAATAAGGCTTCCTCTTGTATGCAACACCTCACATTCACCCAAGGATGAGTAGATACCTGACGCCCTCTCTGGTCTCTCCTGAGTATACACACAGCCTTACACATGTATGCATCCTCCTAGATGACCTCAGGTCTGGGAGTTTATCAAAGCTAATTATGACTATTTGTTTTCCTGATTTCTCTATGAAATTTCTTAATGGTTTTTGCTTGCTCTCAAATATTACAGTCTCAGGGAGCTGCAGTGTTGGACTTCCCTGATGGTTTGCCACTGAAAATATGATTGTTTTTGATGCCCTTCCATTACAGGGCTCTCCAACCTTGGTAGAGCTACCACTCATGGATCTAGGGGTGGAGGGAAGGGACAGCTCCAGGCTATAACCGTATGGACACCTACTATTTCTACTAAGGCTCAGTAGTTTTCTTGAAGTACTGCTTCTCAGTTTATCGTGTGCCTTTGGTTACTTCACACATTCTGAAATGGTTGTTTTTGCACATTTTGTCTGGTTTTAACATTGCATTTTGGGGGAGAGTATTTGCCAAATTCCTCACTCTATCATCCCAGAAGGTCCTGCCCCACATCAGGTTTTTTTTTTTCTTCTTTTTCTAATGTTAAACCAACCTTGTATTCCTGGGATAAATCCCACGTGTCACAATATGTTATTCTTGTTATGTATTCTTGGCTTTGATTTGGTAAAATTTTGTTAGGAAATCTTGTGTCAGTCTTCATGAGGAATATTATTTTGTAGGTTTCTTTTCTTGTAATATCTTAGTCTGGTTTTGACCAGCATAATGTCAGTGTCATAGAATGAGCTGGGAAGTATTTCATCGTGTTTAATTTTCTGGAAGAGTTTGTATAGAAAGCATATACAGTTATGTGCTGCATAACAATGTTTCAGTCAACAATGAATGGCATATATGATGGTGGTCCCATAATATTATAATGGAGCTGAAAAATTCCTACCATCTAGTGACATCGTAGCTATTGTAATATAGTAGCACAGCTCATTCCTCATGTGTTTGTGTGATGCTAGTATTAACAAACCTGCCAGTCATATGAAAGCATAGCATATACAGTTATGTATAATACATAATAATTGATAATGATAATAAATGACTTGTTAATGGTTTGTGTATTTATTATACTATTTATTGTTATTTTAGAGTGTGCTCTTTCTACTTATTAGAAAAAAAGTTAATTGTAAAACAGGCTCAGGCAGGGCCTTCAGGAGGTATTCCAGAAGAAGGCATTGTTATCATAAGAAATGACAGTTCCCTGTGAATCACTGCCCCTGAAGACCTTCCAGTGGGACAAGATGGGGAAGTGAAAGATAGTGAGATTGATGATCCTGACCCTGTGTGGACCTAGGCTAATGTATGTTTATGTCCTAGTTTTTAACAAAAATGTTAAAAGTAAGGAAAACATTTAAAAAAATTTAAAAATAGAAAAAAGCTTATAGAATAAGGCTGTAAAGAAAAATTTTTTTACAGCTGTACAATGTGTTTGTTTTAAGCTAAGTTATTACAATAGAGTCAAAAAGTTTAAAAAATTAAAACATTTATAAAGCTACAGTAAGATAAGGTTAATTTATTGATGAAAGAAATTTTTAAAAATAAATTTAGTGAAGCGTAAGTGTAGAGTGTTTATAAAGTCTACAGTAGTGTATAGTAATGTTCTAGGCCTTCACATTCACTCCCCACTCACTGACTTACCCAAAACAACTTTCATCCTGCAAGCTCCATTCATGGTACGTGTCCTTTGCAGATGTGCCTTTAAAAAAATTTTTATGCTGTATTTTTTTCCTATACCTTTTCTATGTTTAGATACACAAATATCATTGTGTTACACTTGCCTACAATATTGTGCTATAGGCAATTGTACTGTAGGCAATACTGTACAGGTTTGTAGCCTAGAAGCAATAGGCCATACTATATAGCCTCGGTGTGTAGTAGGCTGTCCCATCTAGGTTTGTGTAAGTACACCCTATGATGTTCCCACAATGACAAAATTGCCTAATGACACATTTATCAAAATGTATTCTTGTTGTAAAGTGATACATGATTGTAATTTCTAACTTAAATCATAAAGTTAATCAGTGAAGCCATGTGAGTACTGGTGTTCTCTTTTATTACAGTTTTAAGTTTTTACTGAACACAGGGCTAGTCAATCAGATTATTTGTTCTTGAGTGAGCTTTGGTAGTTTGTGTCTTACAAAGAATGTATTTATTTTGTCTACCTTGTAAAATTTATTGACATAAAGTTATTCATAACTTTCTCTTATTATTTGTTTGAAATCTTTACCATCTGTAGCACTGTCTTCTCTCTCATTAATGAGATTATTTTTCTCTTATTCTCTATTTTTTTCTGACTATTCTGATACAGCAATATCAATTTTATTTATGTTCTTACATAATTATCTTTTAGTTTCACAAGTCTTTTATTTTTATATTTTTAAAAATTGCATTGAATTCTGCTTTTCTATTTATTATTTTCTTTTGTCTGCTTATTTTGCATTTAATTTCCTCTGCGTTTTCTAGTTTTTTTAGGTTAAGAGGTAAGGTCATTGGTTTGAAACCATTCTTCTTTACTAATATAGGCATTTTAGGGCTATAAATTCTCTACTAACTGCTGTTTTTGCTGTATCTTACAAATTTTGAAATATTATGTTTTCATTTTTATTCACATCAAAATACTTTTTTTTTTTTGAGACAGTGTCTCGCTCTGTTGCGCAGACTGGAGTGCAGTGGTGTGATGTTGGCTCACTGCAACCTCTGCCTCCCGGGTTCAAGTGATTCTCCTGCCTCAGCCTCTTAAGTAGCTGGGATTACAGGTGCCTCCCACCATGCCTGGCTAAGTTTTAAAAATATTTTTAGTAGAGTTGGGGTTTCACCATGTTGGCCAGACTGGTCTCGAACTCCTGACCTCAAGTGATCCACCTGCCTCAGCCTCCCAAAGTGCTGGGATTATAGGCTTGAGACGCCATGCCCAGCCTCTATCAAAATACATTCTAATCTTTCTTTGGATTTATGTTTCAATCCATGAGTTACTTAGAAATTTTGTATTTGGTTCCCAGAAACTAAGACTTTCCCATTATCTTTATGAATTAATTCCTTTGTGGACAAGGAACATACTTTGTATGATTTGATCCTTCCAAATTTATTCAGACTGGTACAGTGGCTAAGAATATGGTTTACATTTAATATGACAATGTATAGGTTTGGATTTAAGTCTGTCCTCTTGCTGTTTGTATTTTGTCTATCCCTTTGCCTCTTTTTCTACTTTTATTTAAGTATTTTTATGACTTCTTTTCATCTCTTTGTTTATTAGCTATAATTCTGTTTTATTATTGATTGCTTTAGACTTTATCAGATATATATTAATGTATCACAGATTATCTTCAAGTTATAGTATCAAGTATAGTATAAGAATCTTACAGTAGTATACTTTTTATTTCTTCTCTCCTTTGGCCTTTGTGTTATATTCATACATTTATTTATGTGTATGTTATAAACCCAATAATGCATTGTTGTTTTGTTTTAAAGAAAGCTAAATAAGAAAATATGTTTCTTATATTTAAGCATGTAGTTGTTATTTTTAGTGGTCTTCATTATTTTGTGTAGATATAGATTTCCATCTGGTGTCATTTTCTGTTTGAAAGACTTAACATTTCTTCTATTGTAGATCTGCTGGTGATTAATGCTGTAATCTTTGTATATTTGCAAATTTCTGTTTTTGAAAGATGTCTTTTGACTTGGTGTAGTTTCCAACTAGAAGTTTGCTGTCATTATCTTAATATCTGTATATATAATATAGTTTTTATCTTTGTTTTTGTGATTTTTCTGTCATGATTTTTTAAACATTGATTTCTATTCTTTGATTAAGATATTAATTTTCTTTCTATTTCTTGTGTTTGGGTTTTCTTGATCTTGGATTTGTGGACTTATTTTTATCAAAAATTTTTAGCCATTATTTCTTCAAATATTTTTTCTGACTCCTTTCCTTTTCCTTGGGGGACTCAAATTGGTAAATTAGTCTACTTGAAATCTCAGTTTACTGTTGCTCTGTTTTTTCCAGTCTTTCTTCTCTCATTGTTTTATTTTATGTAGATTATATTACTATATCTTCCACGTCCATAATTGTATCTTCCGTGTGGTCTTATCTGCTGGTAATCCTATCCAGTGTAATTTTCATCTCTAGAACTTTGATTTACCTTTTCTTTTTTATCTTCCATGTATCTATTAAGCATGTTCAGTATTTCCTCTGTCTCCTTGAATACAGGAAATATAGTTATGATAAGTGTTTTAATGTCCTTGTCTACGAATTCCATTATTTTTGTCATTTCTTGATCTTTTTAATAATTGATTTTGCTTCTCATAGATTTTCTCTTTTTTGCATCCCTGGTAATTTTGTTGGATTCTATACATTGTGAATTTTTATCTTTATGGCTGCTGGACATTTTTATTTTCCTGCACATCATCCTTGGAAACACTATGGTACTTGGAAACACTATGATCTTATTGAGGCTTGCTTTTAAATTTTGTCAAGCAGGACCAATAAGCCTTCAGTTTGTAGTTAATTTTGCTCCACTGCTGAGGCAATACCCTTCTGAATACTTTCTTGATCCCCGTTGAATTATGAAATTTTCCACTCTAGAGGGTGGAATCAAAATTTTCCCCCCTAGTGAGCTGCTGAGATTGTTCTATTTTTCTTACCTTGGGTGGTTCTTTTCACAGCCTTCGGCAATTACTTCACATGCATGTGCTGGTTAGTATTTAGTTGAACACTTGAGAACACTCTGGATCTCTGGAGGTCTTACTCTCTGAAACACTCTCCTTTATGGTACTCTAATTTGTGAACTCTATCCTCTGCAATCTCCCTGGATCCCCAGCTGTTTCTTCAACAAAGGGAGCCTCAGTTGGGCTCTGATTAGGTTCCCTTTCCTTGTTCTGTGACTTGAATGTTCTCTCCAGACAATAACCTAGGAACAATCACAGAGTTCTCCTCATTTGTTTTCTCTCTCTCAGGGATCATTATCTTGCTCACCTGGTCTCCTCTGACTGAAAACTGTTGTCTCATATATTTTGTTCTTTTTTAAAATTTTTTTTATTGATACATATTATTTAATATTGTACATATTAATGGGGTACATGTGGTATGTTGTTGCATGCATGGAATGTGTAATAATCAAGTCAGGGTATTTAGGATATCCATCACCACAACCATTGATCATTTCTATGTGTTGAGAACATTTTAAGTCCTCACCTCTAGCTATTTTGAAATGTACAACACATTTTTGTTAACTACAGCACCCTACTCTACTATCAAATATTAGCACTTATTCATTCTATCTATTATATGTTTGTACCCATTAAACCTCCCTTCATACCCCCTCCCTTCCCTCTGCACACATATCTACATCCTTCCCAGCCTCTGGTAACTATCATTCTACTCTACCCCTCAGAGATTAACTTTTTTAGCTCCCACATGTGAGTGAGTACATGTGCTATTTGTCTTTCTGTGTCTGGCTTATTTCACTTCCAGTTCCACCCATGTTGCTGCAAATGACACGATTTCATTCTTTTTTAATGGATGGATAGTATTCTGTTTTGTAAATTTACCACATTTTGTTATCCGTTCATCTACTGAAGTATGCTTAGGTTGATTCCCTATCTTTGCTATTGTGAATAGTGCTGTAATAAACATGGGGGTGCATATATTGTTTTGATAGACTGTTTTCCTTTTCTTTGGATAAATAGCCAGTAATGAGGTTGCTGGATCATACTGCCATTCTACTTTTAGTTTTTTGAGATGTCTCCACATTCTTTTCCGTAATGACAGTACTAATTTACATTCTCACCAACAGTGTATGAGAGTTCTCTTTTCTCCATGTCCTTGCTGTTTGTTATTTTTTTTTGTTTTTTGATCATAGCCATTCTAACTGAAATAAGATGATACCTTATCGTGATTTTGATTTGCATTTCCCTAATGACTAGTGACGTTGAGCATTTTTTTTTAAATATACCTTTTGGGCATTTGTATGTCTTCTTTTGAGAAGTGTCTATATCCTTTGCTCACTTTTTAACGGGATTGTTTGTTTTTTTCCTGTTGAGTCATTTGAGTTTCTTGTATATTCTGGATATTAGTCCTTTGTCAGATTAATAATTTGCAAATATTTTCTTTCATTCAACAGGTTGTCTCTTCACTCTGATGATTGTTTCCTTTATTGTGAAGAAGCTTTTTAGTTTAATATAGTCCCACTTATCTATTTTTTTCTTCTTGTCTCTGCTTTTGAAGTCTAAGTCATAAAATCTTTGCCTAGACCCATGTCCTGGAGTGTTTCTTCTGTATTTTCTTCTAATAGTTTTATTGTTTCAAGCTATACATTTAAGTCTTTAATATTTTGAGTTGATTTTTGTATATGGTGAGAAGTGGTTGTCTAGTTTAATTCTTCCACATATGGATTTCTAGTTTACCCAGCACCATTTATTGAAGGTGTCCTTTCCCCAAGATATATTTGTGACACCTTTGTCAACAATCAGTTGGCTGTAAATATATGGGTTTATTTCTGGGTTCTCATTCTGTTCCATTGGTCCATGTGCCTGTTTTTGTATCAATATCATGCTGTTTGGTTACTATAGCCTTCTAATATATTTTGAAGTTGGGTAGTGTGATGCCTCCACCTTTGTTCTTTTTGCTCAGGATTGCTTTGGCTACTTTGGCTGTTTATTGGGTTCCATACAAATTTTAGGATTGTTTTTCGATGTCTGTGAAAAATTTATTGACAGAGATTACATTGACTCTGTAGATTGCTTTGGGTAGTATGATTATTTTAACAATACTCATTATTCCAATCCAGGAGCATTGGATGTCTTTCCATTTGTATCTTCGTCAATTTCTTTTATCAAAGATTTGTAGTTTCCTTTGTAAAGGCCTTTCACCTTAGTTAAATTTATTCCTAGGTATTTTATTTTTATATGTTGTAGGTATATAATAGGATTGCTTTCTTGATTTGTTTTTCAGATAGTTCATTATTGATGTATACAAATTCTACTGATGTTTGTTTGTTGACTTTCTGTCCTGTAACTTTACTGAATTTATCAAATCTAAGAGCTTTTTTTTTTTTGGTGGAGTCTAGGTTTTTCTAAATATAAGATCATGTCATCTGCAAAGAGGGACAATTTGACTTCCCCTTTTCCAGTTTGGATGCCTTTTGTTTCTTTCTCTTGCCTCGTTGCTCTGGCTAGGACCTCCAATACCATGTTGAATAGGAGTGGTGAAAGAGCATCTTTGTCTTGTTCTAGTTCTTAGAAGAAAGGCTTTCAGGTTTTTCCCATTCAGTATGATACCTGTGGGCTTGTCATAGATGACCTTTATTATATTCAGATATGTTCCTTCTATGCTTAGTTTGTTGAATGTTTTTATCATGAATGGGTGTTGAATTTTATTGCATGCTTTTCTTGAATTAATTGGTAGGATAATATGGTTTTTGTCCTTCATTCTGTTGATGTTTTATATCACATTGATTGATTTGCATATGTTGAACCATTCTTATATCCCTAGGATAATCCACTTGATGATCATGTATTATCTTTTTTTAAGTACTTTTGGATTTGGTTTGCTAGTGTATTGTTGAGGATTTTTGTGTCTATTCATCAGGAATATCGGCCTATAATTTTCTTTTTGTCATATCCTTGCCTGATTTTGATATCAGAGTAATCCGGCTTCATATAATGAGTTAGGAAGATTTTTTCCTCTTCAATATTTTGTGTAGATGATCTGTCTTATGCTGAGAGTGTGGCATTGAAGTCTCCAACTGTTATTGTACTGTTGTCTCTCTCTATTTAGATCTAATAGTATTTGCTTTATGAATCTTGTTGCTCTAGTGTTGGGTGCATATATATATACTTAGAAATATTGTATCCTCCTGCTGAATTGATCCTTTTACCATTATATAATGACCTTTGGTTTCTTTGAAGTGTTTTTGACTTAAAGCCTGCTCACTGTTGGTTTCCTTTTGTGTGGAATATCTTTTTCCATCCCTTTACTTTCAGTCTATATATATCTTAACAGATGAATTGAGTTTCTTGTGGGTAGCATATAGTTGTGTTATGGTTTCTTATTCATTCAGTGGATCCATATCTTTTAATGGGAAATTTTAATCAGTTTACATTCAAGGTTACTCTTGATATGTGAGGACTGATTTCTGTCATGTTATCAATTGTCTTCTGGTTGTATTTCTTTTGTTATTTCTCTCTTACTATATATCTTAATGGTTTGATTTTCTGGTGTGGTAACATTTGAGTCCTTTTTCTTCCTTATTTGTATCTTTGCTCTACCAGTTAGTTTTATACTTTCATGCATTTTCGTGATAGTAGATATCATCTCTTCACTTTGAGATGAAAAAGTCACCAAGCAATTCTTGTAGGGCAGATCTAGTGGTGATGAATTTCCTGCTTTCTTTTTCTTTTCTTTTCTTTTTTGGCTTGGAAATGTTTTTATTTCTCTTTCATTTTTGAAGGATAGCCTTTCTGGGTATTCCTGGCTACCAGAATATATCATCCCTTTCTCTCCTGGCCTATAAGATTTCTGTTAAAAATTCATTGTTAGTCTAATAGGAATTCACTTATATATGACAACTTCTCTCTTGTTTTTAGAATTGTTTGTCATTGAGTTTTTTTCTTTTTTTTACTTTAAGTTTTAGGGTACATGTGCACAACGTGCAGGTTAGTTACATACGTATACATATGCCATGTTGGTGTGCTGCGCCCATTAACTCGTCATTTAACATTAGGTATTTCTCCTAATGGTATACCTATACCCTCCCCCCACCCCACAACAGGCCCTGGTGTGTGATGTTCCCCTTCCTGTGTCCATGTGTTCTCATTGTTCAATTCCCACCTATGAGTAATAACATGTGGTGTTTGGTTTATTGTCCTTGCGCTAGTTTGCTGAGAATGATGGTTTCCAATTTCATCCATGTCCCTACAAAGGACATGAACTCATCCTTTTTTATGACTGCATAGTATTCCATGGTGTATATGTGCCACATTTTCTTGATCCAGTCTATCATTGTTGGACATTTGGGTTGGTTCCACGTCTTTGCTATTGTGAATAGTGCCGCAATAAACATACGTGTGCACGTGTTTTTATAGCAGCATGATTTATAATCCTTTGGGTATATACCCAGTAATGGGATTGCTGGGTCAAATGGTATTTCTAGTTCTAGATCCCTGAGGAATCACCACACCATCTTCCACAGTGGTTGAACTAGTTTACAGTCCCACCAACAGTGTAAAAGTGTTCCTATTTCTCCACATCCTCTCCAGCACCTGTTGTTTCCTGACTTTTTAATGATCGCCATTCTAACTGGTGTGAGATGGTATCTCATTGTGGTTTTGATTTGCATTTCTCTGATGGACAATGATGATGAGCATTTTTTCATGTGTCTGTTGGCTGCATAAATGTCTTCTTTTGAGAAGTGTCTATTCATATCCTTTGCCCACTTTTTGATGGGGTTGTTTTTTTTTTCTTGAAAATTTGTTGGAGTTCATTGTAGATTCTGGATATTAGCCGTTTGTCAGATGGATAGATTGCAAAAATTTTCTCCCATTTTGTAGGTTGCCTGTTCACTCTGATGGTAGTTTCTTTTGCTGTGCAGAAGCTCTTTAGTTTAATTAGATCCCATTTGTCAATTTTGGCTTTTGTTGCCATTGCTTTTGGTGTTTTAGACATGAAGTCCTTGCCCATGCCTATGTCCTGAATGGTATTGCCTAGGTTTTCTTCTAGGGTTTTTATGGTTTTAGGTCTAACATGTAAGTCTTTAATCCATCTTGAATTGATTTTTGTATAAGGTGTAAGGAAGGGATCCAGTTTCAGCTTTCTACATATGGCTAGCCAGTTTTCCCAGCACCATTTATTAAATAGGGAATCCTTTCCCCATTTCTTGTTTTTGTCAGGTTTGTCAAAGATCAGATGGTTGTAGATGTGTGGCATTATTTCTGAGGGCTCTGTTCTGTTCCACTGATCTATATCTCTGTTTTGGTACCAGTACCATGCTGTTTTGGTTACTGTAGCCTTGTAGTATAGTTTGAAGTCAGGTAGCGTGATGCCTCCAGCTTTGTTCTTTTGGCTTAGGGTTGACTTGGCAATGCGGGCTCTTTTTTGGTTGCATATGAACTTTAAAGTAGTTTTTTCCAATTCTGTGAAGAGAGTCATTGGTAGCTTGATGGGGATGGCATTGAATCTATAAATTACCTTAGGCAGTATGGCCATTTTCACAATATTGATTCTTCCTACCCATGAGCATGGAATGTTCTTCCATTTGTTTGTATCCTCTTTTATTTCATTGAGCAGTGGTTTGTAGTTCTCCTTGAAGAGTTCCTTCACGTCCCTTATAAGTTGGATTCCTAGGTATTTTATTCTCTTGGAAGCAATTGTGAATGGGAGTTCACTCATGATTTGGCTCTGTTTGTCTGTTATTGGTGTATAAGAATGCTTGTGACTTTTGCACATTGATTTTGTATCCTGAGACTTTGCTGAAGTTGCCTATCCGCTTAAGGAGATTTTGAGCTGAGACGATGGGGTTTTGTAGATATACAGTCATGTCATCTGCAAACAATTTTACTTCGTCTTTTCCTACTTGATTATCCTTTATTTCCTTCTCCTGCCTAATTGCCCTGGCCAGAACTTTCCAATACTATGTTGAATAGGAGTGGTGAGAGAGGGCATCCCTGTCTTGTGCCAGGTTTCGAAGGGAATGCTTTTAGTTTTTGCCCGTGGGTTTGTCATAAATAGCTCTTACTATTTTGAAATATGTCTCATCAATGCCTAATTTATTGAGAGCTTTTACCATGAAGCGTTGTTGAGTTTTGTCAAAGGCCTTTTCTGCATCTATTGAGATAATCATGTGGCTTTTGTTGTTGGTTCTGTTTATATGCTGGATTACGTTTATTGATTTGCGTATGTTGAACCAGCCTTGCATCCCAGGGATGAAGCCCACTTGATCATGGTGGATAAGCTTTTTGATATGCTGCTGGATTCAGTTTGCCAGTATTTTATTGAGGATTTTTGCATGGATGTTCATCAGGAATATTGGTCTAAAGTTCTCTTTTTTTGTTGTGTCTCTGCCAGGCTTTGGTATCAGGATGATGCTGGCCTCATAAAATGAGTTAGGGAGGATTCCCTCTTTTTCTACTGATTGGAATAGTTTCAGAAGAAATGGTATGAGCTCCTCCTTGTACCTTTGGTAGAATTCAGCTGTGAATCCATCTGGTCCTGGACTTTTTTTGGTTGGTAAGCTATTAATTATTGCCTCAATTTCAGAGCCTGTTATTGGTCTATTCAGAGATTCAACTTCTTCCTGGTTTAGTCTTGGGAGAGTGTATGTGTCGAGGAATTTATCCATTTCTTCTAGATTTTCTAGTTTATTTGCGTAGAGGTGTTTATAGTATTCTCTGATGGTAGTTTGTATTTCTGTGGGATTGGTAGTTATATCCCCTTTATTATTTTTTATTGCATCTATTTGATTCTTCTCTCTTTTCTTCTTTATTAGTCTTGCTAGCGGTCCATCAGTTTTGTTGATATTTTCAAAAAACCAGCTCCTGGATTCATTAATTTTTTGAAGGGTTTTTTGTGTCTCTATTTCCTTCAGTTCTGCTCTGATCTTACTTATTTCTTGCCTTCTGCTAGCTTTTGAATGTGTTTGCTCTTGCTTCTCTAGTTCTTTTAATTGTGATGTTAGGGTGTCAATTTTAGATCTTTCCTGTTTCTCTTGTGGGCATTTAGTGCTATAAATTTCCCTCTACACACTGCTTTGAATGTGTCCCAGAGATTCTGGTATGTTGTCTTTGTTCTCATTGGTTTCAAAGAATATCTTTATTTCTGCCTTCATTTCTTTATGTACCCAGTAGTCATTCAGGAGCAGGTTGTTCAGTTTCCATGTAGTTTAGCGGTTTTGAGTTAGTTTCTTAATCCTGAATTCTAGTTTGATTGCACTGTGGTCTGAGAGACAGTTTGTTATAATTTCTGTTCTTTTACATTTGCTGAGGAGAGCTTTACTTCCAACTATGTGGTCAATTTTGGAATAAGTGTGGTGTGGTGCTGAGAAGAATGTATATTTTGTTGATTTGGGGTGGAGAGTTCTGTAGATGTCTGTTAGGTCTGCTTGGTGCAGAGCTGAGTTCAATTCCTGGATATCCTTGTTAACTTTCTGTCTCATTGATCTGTCTAATGTTGACAGTGGGGTGTTAAAGTCTCCCATTATTATTGTGTGGGAGTCTAAGTCTCTTTCTGGGTCTCTAATGACTTGCTTTGTGAATCTGGGTGCTCCTGTATTGGGTGCATATATATTTAGGATAGTTAGCTCTTCTTGTTGAATTGATCCCTTTACCATTATGTAATGGCCTTCTTTGTCTTTTTTGATCTTTGTTTAAAGTCTGTTTTATCAGAGAATAGGATTGCAACCCCTGCCTTTTTTTGTTTTCCATTTGCTTGGTAGATATTCCTTCATCCCTTTATTTTGGGCCTATGTGTGTCTCTGCGGGTGATATGGGTCTCCTGAATACAGCACACTGATGGGTCTTAACTCTTTATCCAATTTTCCACTCTGTGTCTTTTTATTGGAGCATTTAGCCCATTTACATTTAAGGTTAATATTGTTATATGTGAATTTGATCCTTTCATTATGATGTTAGCTTGTTATTTTGCTTGTTAGTTGATGCAGTTTCTTCCTAGTCTCGATGGTCTTTACAATTAGGCATGTTTTTGCAGTGGCTGGTACCAGTTGTTCCTTTCCATGTTTATTGCTTCCTTCAGGAGCTCTTTTAGGGTAGGCCTGGTAGTGACAAAATCTCTCAGCATTTGCTTGTCTGATTTTCTTTCTCCTTCACTTATGAAGGTTAGTTTGGCTGGATATGAAATTCTGGGTTGAAAATTCTTTTCTTTAAGAATGTTGAATATTGGCCCCCCCTCTCTTCTGGCTTGTAGAGTTGCTGCCAAGAGTTGCCAAGAGTTGCTGCAGCTGTTAGTCTGATGGGCTTCCCTTTGTGGGTAACCCAACCTTTCTCTCTGGCTGCCCTTAATATTTTTTCCTTCATTTCAACTTTGGTGAATCTGACAATTATGTGTCTTGGAGTTGCTCTTCTCGAGGAGTATCTTTGTGGTGTTCTCTGTTAAATGTTGGCCTGCCTTGCTAGATTGGGGAGGTTCTCCTGGATCATATCCTGCAGAGTGTTTTCCAACTCGGTTCCATTCTCCCTGTCACTTTCAGGTAAACCAATCAGACATAGATTTGGTCTTTTCACATAGTCCCATATTTCTTGGAAGCTTTGTTCATTTCTTTTTATTATTTTTTCTCTAAACTTCTCTCTTGCTTCATTTCATTCATTTGATCTTCCATCACCAACACCGTTTTTTCCAGTTGATCGAATCGGCTACTGAGGCTTGTGCATTCATCACGCAGTTCTCATGCCTTTGTTTTCAGCTCCATCAGGTCCTTTAAGGACTTCTCTGCATTGGTTATTCTAGTTGGCCATTCATCTAATTTTTTTTCAAGGTTTTTAACTTCTTTGCCATGGGTTCGAACTTCCTCCTTTAGCTTGGAGTAGTTTGATCATCTGAAGCCTTCTTTTCTCAACTTGTCAAAGTCATTCTCCATCCAGCTTTGTTCCATTGCTGGTGAGGAGCTGCATTCCTTTAGAGTAGGAGAGACGCTCTGATTTTTAGAGTTTCCAGTTTTTCTGCTCTGTTTTTTCCCCATCTTTGTGGTTTTATCTACCTTTGGTCTTTGATGATGGTGACATACACATGGGGTTTTGGTGTTGGTGTCCTTTCTGTTTGTTAGTTTTCCTTCTAACAATCAGGACCCTCAGCTGCAGGTCTGTTGGAGTATGCTGGAGGTCCACTCTAGACCCTGTTTGCCTGGGTATCAGCTGCGGAGGCTGCAGAACAGCAGATATTGGTGAGAAGCAAATGTTGCTGCCTTATTGTTCCTCTGGAAGTTTTTTCTCAGAGGAGTACCGGGCCCTGTGAGGTGTCAGTCTGCCCCTACTGGGGGGTGCATCCCAGTTAGGCTACTCGGGCGTCAGGGACCCACTTGAGGGCGCAGTCTGTCCATTCTCAGATCTCCAGCTGCGTGCTGTGAGAACCACTGCTCTCTTCAAAGCTGTCAGACAGGGACATTTAAGTGTGCAGAGGATTCTGCTGCCTTTTGTTTGTCTATGCTCTGCCCCCAGAGGTGGAGTCTACAGAGGCAGGCAGGCCTCCTTGAGCTGCAGTGGGCTCCACCCAGTTGGAGCTTCCTGGCTGCTTTGTTTACCTACTCAAGCCTCCGCCATGGTGGGCGCCCCTCCCCCAGCCTGGCTGCCGCCTTGCAGTTTGTTCTCAGACTGCTGTGCTAGCTATGAGCGAGGTTCCATGGGTGTAGGACCCTCTGAGCCAGGTGTGGGGTATAATTTCCTGTTGTGCCGTTTGCTAAGACCGTTGGAAAAGCACAGTATTAGGGTGGGAGTGACCCGATTTTTCAGGTGCCGTCTGTCACCCCTTTCTTTGACTAGGAAAGGGAATTCCCTGATCCCTTGCGCTTCCCAAGTGAGGTGATGCCTTGTCCTGCTTCGGCTCACTCTGGATGCTGTCCCCACTGTCCTGCATGCACTTTCCGACACTCCCCAGTGAGATGAACCCAGTACCTCAGTTGGAAATGCAGAAATCACCTGTCTTCTGTGTCACTCACGCTGGGAGCTGTAGACTGGAGCTGTTCCTATTTGGCCATCCGAGTTTTTATTTATTTATTTTTTTGAGATAGAGTCTTGCTCCGTCACCCAGGCTGGAGTGTAATGGTGGCATCTCAGCTCACTGCAACCTCTGCCTCCTGGGTGCAAGCAATTCTTGTGCCTCAGCCTCCTCAATAACTGGGACTACAGGTGCATGCCACCACACCCCGCTAATTTTTGTATTTTTAGTTCCGATGGATTTTTGCCATGTTGGCCACGCTGATCTTGAACTCCTGACCTCAGGTGATCTGCCCACTTCGGCCTCCCAAAGTACTGGGATTAGAGGCATGAACCACTGCGCCTGACCTCTCTTTGACTTTTGACTGTTTGACTATAATGTGGTGGGAGATAAGACCTTTTTGGGTTGTATTTCTTTTGGGATCTTTTAGTTATCTGGATATCTAAATTGCTTGCTAGTCTTGAGAAGTTTTCAGCTATTATTTTATCAAATAGGTTTTCTATACCATTAAACTTTTCTTCACCTTTCGGGATACTCAACATTTGAATATTTTGTCACTTTATGGTGTGTCATATCTCACATCTTTCTACATTTCTTCTTCTTTTTTTTTTAAATTCATCTGACTGGGTTATTTTGAAAGACCTGTCTTTAAGTTCTGAAACTCTTCTGTTTGATCTAATCTATTGATGCTCCTGATTGTATTTTTCATTTCATTCATTGACTTTTTCAGTTCTAGGACTTCTTTTTTGTGATATCTCTCTTTGTGAATTTCTCATTTATATTCTAAATTGTTTTGCTGATTTCTTTGTATTTTCTATCTGTGTTCTTTATTATCTCACTGAGCTTCTTTTATATCATGATTTTGAATTCTTTTTCAGGTATTTCATAAATTTCTTTTTTGTTAGAATCTGTTGTTGGAGAATTATTGTGTTCTTTTGAAGGTGCCATATTTCCTTGCTTTTTCATGTTTGTGTTCTTTTATTGATATATGAGCACCAGGTGTAATAGTTTCTTTTTCTGATTTTTTGGATTGGCTTTCATAGGGGAAGACTTTTTCCTATAGGTGTATCCATAAAGTTGGTTGGGTAGGACACTTGGACTTTGATTCTGGATACACACAGTAGTGTAGTCTCTGTATAATTTCTTTAACTGTACACACTGTCAGTGGTGTCTGATTTCCTCATTGACTTAGGCCACAAAATTGTTAGAGGAGGCTGTGGTGAGATTTTTCTGGGGATGGGATGCCAGGTGGGCCCGTCTTTGGGCCCCAGTTGTATGCTGAGTGTGCCTGTTCTTGGGTTTCTAGACAGCATGTTTAGGTGCTGGCATTGACAGATCCAGGTGGGCCAATTCTTGATCCTCCTGGCAGCTTGCTCAGGTTCTGGTTGTGGTAGTGGCAGACCAGGTGGGTGGGTAAGTCCTTGGGCCCCTATACAGTGTATGTGGTGTGGGTGATGATAGTCATGGTGGTGGGACGAACAACCCTCAGGTTTCCAGGTGGCATTTGTTGGTGATAGTGGTAGCTTTGACAGGTTGGCCTGGCTAGTCCCTAGGCCCCTGGGTGGTGTGTGTGTGGGTGCTGGCAGTGGTGGTAGCAGCAGGCTGGTGAAGCCCATCCTCAAGCCCTGGGAAGGAATGTGCATATGCCAGCTGTGGTGGATGGATGGGGCAATCTTCAGGCCTCTGGATGGGTAGATTGCACATTGGTGGCAGGTTTTCTGGGTCTGTTGTTAGACTCAGGTGGTGTGCACACGTACTTGGGGCAACTGATGGAGTAAGATGATCCCCAGACCCCCAGGAGGTATGCTTGGGCAGTGGGGGCTAGTGCTAGGTGAGGCAGGCCTCTTCTTAAGTCCTTACAGTGGTGTACATGGGCACAGGCTATGGTGGGTGGGGCAGGACAAGCGCCAGGACTCTGGAAGGCATACAAGTGGCACTGGTGGTGGCAGATGGTGTGGGGCTGTTATTAAGCCCCCTGGTGGTGTATGTGTGTGCATCAGGGGTGGCTGATGGGGCAAGAGAATTCCTGGGGCCTCAAGCATCATGCTTGGACTTGGCAGATGCAGGGGTGTGTGGAAGGGATGGTGCCAGTCTGGGTGGGCCTGTTCTCAGGCCCCCTGTTGGTGCATGGGTGTAGGCTGTAGTGAACAGGGCAGGCTGGTCCCCAGTATTTGAGCAGTGTGCCTGGGTAGCAGTGGCAGCAGAGGCAGTGGGTGGGGAAAGCCTGTCCTCAGGGGCATGCAAGTGTGAGGTGGCTCTGCTGCTAGGGGGAGGCAGTTTCTATCTTTGGTAGCTGCCTGAGACAGGCAGATTTCAGGCTCTGGGTAGAGCATGCTTTGAGAATTGGCAGTGGCAGTTGATGGGGAGAACCTGTCTTCAGCGCATGCACAAGTTTGTGGCCACCCTGTCACTGGGGGCAGCTATAAGTGATAGCAGTCCCAGGCCGGCAGGCTTCTGTCTCTGGGGAGCACATGCTGTGGCACCCTTTGTACCAGGGGCAGTCTTCCTGGTGTGCTACACCACCTTTTCCCTAGTGTGCAGGACACTGTGGGCTAGAGTACTGGGGGGCTCTGCTGATCCACAGGGTCCAACTGGTGTCTTACTGCAGCACCCATCTAGGTGGACATGGGAAAATGTCAGTGGGGCTCCAGGGATATGTAGATGCAAGGGTTTTTTGGGCCCTGGGGCAGGATACCATCTGTTGGGGCCTGGGCTATCAAATGATGCTCTGAAGGAGCTGCTTCGGATTTGGGGTTTGTGTGGGACCTGGCATTAACTCCCTTACTAGAGCAGTGCCACCTCAGGGACTTTGGGGACCTTACCATTCCATTCCCAGAGCCCATGAGGGTTGAGGGACTCTAATGCAGCCAGGATTATAGGAGTTTGTGATGAGAATGTGGACTGCTGGGGATCTCTCATTTAACCTTTTCCCACACTGGGGAGCTTCTCCTGGCTCTGCTATTGTAGGGAGGCTAGGCCATCTGCCTAGCCTCCCTCTCCTTCTGTGCCCCAGGTGTTTCCTGTCACTTCTATGTTGAATTCCAGTGTGTTCTCTTTCATATTCTCTTTGAAGTGTAACTATCTACTGACTACTTTGATTCTTTGTGGAAAAGTGTCCTATGCCTCTAGTCAGCCATCTTGAAAGTATCCTCCAGTTTTTAAATTTTATTAGTTAGTAGAGTCGGTCTGGCCCCTGTTATTTCATTTTAGTCAGATGGAGATCCTGAAATTCATTCTTCAGGAAATTCATTCAGGAGTCAGACTGCTGTTTTCCAAGGCAAAATGTCAGTTTTACTTTTGTGCTCAGAACATTTATTTCAATGATTTCTTATTGCTCTTTTCAAAAGCAAGGCTCTGCATAATCTGGGCCCTTTTGTACTTTATAGCCCTAGGTCATAAGTTTTCTTTCACTGATTCTATTCCAGCTTTACCCCTCTTCTGTTTCTCAAACATGCTGCAAATTTTGCATTTCTACTGATTATGCAGTTTGCCTATTCCTGTTTTCATGTATCTAACCATTCTGTATCTTTAGTGTATTTACCACTTCCTTACTCTAGTGACTTTCCTGACCAAACTATCTGAAACACGACCTCCAACACAAGGCATCCCATCATGTGATCTGGTAGTATTTGTAATTATCTTTTACGTTTATTTACTTCTCTATTTCTTATCCACTGTATTTGTTAGTGGTTCATTGTCTTTTTTTTGTTTATTATCATCCTTCACTAGACTATAACCTCTGTTGTCTCCCTACTATGTAGTAGACACATTAGATATTTGTTGAATACACATAAAAGGCTTATTTAGATAATGAATGTTTTTATTAAAATTTTAGTCCATAATTTTTAATGAATTTTATATTTATCTATAGGAAAACATAAATTGTTTAACAAGTTGGACTTACTTGTCTTAATTCTTTTCAGTTTTTTAGGATAATTGCTCTCTGTCATCTCTAGAAGTAAGAATCCTTTCCAACTTTAGTTCCCAAATCAGATGCCATCTGCCTAATTTTTCTCAAGCAGAAGAATCTCTTCTTTCTTCTGTTTACTGTTTTAGCATTTGACTGTAGGATAATACCTGTCACTTTGTAATTTTTTTCTTCCTCTTTTATACCGTAAATTTCTTGTTGGCAATAACTACTCTACATTTCTGTATTGTCCACATCTCTTAGTGAGTGATTCCACTGAGTCAGATGCTTAAAATACCTTTTAAAAATCATGATTTTGGAAAATGGCAGATAAGCGATGACTAGTATGCAGCTCCCACTTGGACAGAACAGCAGGTAGAGACTCACATCATGAACTTTTACTCCAAAAAGCACTGCAGAAACATACCAGGAAAACCAAAAGAATTCAAAGACCCTTTGAAAGATGTGGCTTGCTTTGCAAACTCCATGAGACAGCCAAAAAATTCAGTTCCCAAAGCATGAGGCGGGAATAGCCTGCTTCCAAACACACATCTCCACTGGGGAACCAGAAATCCAGATCATGGGAGAAGGATTTAACCATCCCTAGAGCTGAAATGGAAGTAGGGAGCTAAGCAAAATATAAAAGTGGAAGAAGCAGCTGGAAGAGCCCTGTAGACACTCCTGGTCCCCAGCTTGAGCCCAGGGAAGCCATCCCTGGCCTTCTCTCACAGGGGTCCCTGGGGAAGGTACCCAGTGGAATTGAGGAGGGGCCACAGGGTGAAAGAAGCTTCTAACTGAACTCTGTAATAATTTTGAGTAAGCGTGAATTTTCATGAGCAGAATCTTGGCGGCGGGGTGCAAATGGGAAATGCAGATATGAGTGCAGAAGCTGCAGCCAACAGTGTGGGTAGACAGGGAGGGGCAAGGCCTGGGAGCCCTGCTTGCTTTCTTAGTGGGGAGGCTCATAGCCTGGGGCAAGATCTCAGCACTGTGTGCCCATTGCCTGGATGTAAACTTGGCACTGTTGGTGGGCATGGTGAGAGTGAGACAGGCTTTATTTGCTGTGTGGGAGCTGAGAGAAGCCTATCACCAGAGGCTTTCTCTCAGTGATGAACTGTATGATGCAGCAGAGGTAGCCATAATCCTCTGTGGAACATAACTTCATTGGCCTGAGAACCACCCCCATCCCCCACAGTGGCTGCAGCAAGCACTGCCCAAGGAGGGTCTGAGCACAGACCTTTCTAACTCTGCCCTTACCTGATTTTTTTTCCCGCTTTGGTAGCCAAAGACAAAAGACATAAACTCTTGGAAACTCTATGGCCCCACCTATTGCTTGAGAAACCTGAAAATTTATCCTGGCCAATGTAGGGCAAACTTGCATACCCTTTCTACTACCACAGGTGGTGCTCTCTTGAAAGTGCCACCTCTGGGCTGGAGGCCAGCCCACTCAGTCCATTATAGCAACTCAGAACAAGCCTGCTCCAAAGAAGGAGAAAACAACAGCTAATTCTACCATGTGCAACATCCTGGCTATCCAGAGGTCCTGAGTCTGTTCATGTGACAACTTCACTGCTAGCATAAGCAGCATTTGAGAAAACTAGTGAACTAAAAACTACAACCAAGGACTCCCACAGAGTCCACATCACTCCCCTCCCACCTCCATTGGAGCAGGTGCTGGTATCCACGGCTGGGAGACCTGAAGATGGATCACCTCATCACATCACAGGACTCTTTGTAGACATTCCCCAGCATCAACCTGGAGCCTGATAGCCTCACTGGGGGGCTAGACCCAATCACTGCAGTCTGGCTCATGTGCAGCCCCACCCATAGGGGAACAGGGAGAGCACCACATCAAAGGATCACCCTGTGGGACAAAAGAATCTGAACAGCAGCCCCTGTGTTCCAGATCCTTTCCACTGAGACAGTCCATCCAAATGAGAAGGAACCAGAAAAGTAATTCTGGTACTATGACAAAACAAGTTTCTGTAACACCCCCAAAAGACCACACTAGTTCTCCAGCAATGGATCCAAACCAAGAAGAAATCTCTGAATTGCCAGATAAAGAATTCAGAAGGTTGATTAATATGCTACTCAAGGAGGTACTAGAAAAAGGAGAACACCAACTTAAGGAAATAAAAAAAAATATGGATGAAAAGGTCTTCAGAGAAATAGATGTCATAAAGAAAAGACAATCAAAACTTCTGTAAGTGAAAGATGCACTTAGAGAAATACAAAATACACTGGAAAGTTTCAACAATAGAATCGAACAAGTAGAAGAAAGAACTTGAGTTTGAAGACAAGGCTTTTGAATTAACCCAATCCAGCAAAGACAAAGAAAAACTAATTAATAAAAAATAAATGAACAAAGCTTTCAAGAAATTTGGGATTATGTTAAACAACCAAACATAAGAATAATCAGTGTTCCTGAGTAAGAAGAGAAATCTAAAAGTTTGGAAAACTTATTTGAGGTAATAATCGAGGATAACTTCCCTAGTCTTACTAGAGATCTAGATATTCAAATACAAGAAGCTCAAAGAACACCCAGGAAATTCATCACAAAAAGATGATCACCTAGGTAAATAGTTATCAAGTTATCTAAAGTCAAGACAAAGGAAAGCATTTTAAGAACTGTGAGGCAAAAGCATCAGGTAACCTACAAAGGAAAACCTGTAAGATTAACAAGAGATTTCTCAGCAGAAACCCTACAAGCCAGAAGGAATTGGGATCCTATCTTTAGCCTCCTTAAACAAAATAATATAAGCCAAGGATTTTCTATCCATTAAAACTAAGCTTCATAATGTGAGATAAAGTATTTTTCAGACAAACATGCTGAGAGAATTCACCACTACCAAGCCAGCACTATAAGAAATGCTAAAAGGAGTTCTAAATTTTGAAATACACCAAAATAGAAACTCCTTAAAGCAGAAATCTCACAGGGCTTGTAAAACAATAACACAATGAAAAAAAAAACACCAAGATATCCAGGCAACAACTAACATGATGAATAGAAAAGTACTTCACATGTCAATACTAACATTGAATATAAATGGCCTAAATGCTTCACTTAAAAGATACAGAATGTCAGAATGAATAAAAATCCATCCACCAAGTATCTGTTGTCTTCGAGAGACTTATGTAACACATAAGAATTCACATAAACTTAAGGTGAAGAGGTGGAAAAAGATATTCCATGCAAACAGAAACCAAAAGCGAGCAGGCGTAGCTATTCTTATATCATACAAAACAGACTTTAAAGCAAAAACAGTTAAAAAAGACAAAGAAGGACATTATATAATGATAAAAGGATTAGAACAACAGGAAAATATCACAATCCTGAATACATATGCACCTAACACAGGAGCTCCCAAATTTATAAAACAATTACCACTAGACCTAAGAAATGAGATAGATGACAAATAATAGTGGGGGATATCAGTACCCCACTGACAACATTAGAGAGGTCATCAAGACAGAAAGTCAACAAAGAAACAATAGGCTTAAACTGTACCCTAGAACAAATGCACTTAACAGATATTTACAGAATATTGTACCCCAAAACTGCAGAATATACATTCTTTTCATCAGCACATGGAACATTCTCCAAGATAGACCATATGATAGGCTGCAAAACAAGTCACAATAAATTTAAGAAAACAGAAATTATATCAAGTACTCTCTCAGAACACAGTGGGATAAAATTGGAAATCAACTCCAAAAGGAACCCTGAAAACTGTACAAATACATGGAAATTAAATAATCTGCTCCTAAATGATCTTTGGGTCAACAATGAAATCAAGATGGAAATCTAAACATTCTTTGAACTGAACAGTAGTAGTGACAAAACCTATCAAAACATCTGGAATACAGCAAAAGTGGTGCTAAGAGGAAAGTTAATAGCATTAAATGCCTACATCAAAAAGTCTGGAAGTGCACAAATAGACAATCTAAGGTCACACCTCAAGGAACTAGAGAAACAAGAACAAACCAAGCCCAAACCCAGCAGAAGAAAAGAAATATAAAGATCAGAGCAGAACTAAATGAAATTGAAACAAACAGAAAAAACAATACAAAAGATAAGTGAAATGAAAAGCTGGTTCTTTGAAAAGATAAAATTGATGGACCATTAGCAAGATTAACAAAGAATAAAGAAGACCCAAATAAGCTCAATTAGAAACAAAATGGGAGATATTATAACTGATACTACAGAAATACAAACAATTATTCAAGGCTACTATGAACACCTTTACACATACAAATTAGAAAATCTACAGGAGATTGATAAATTCCTAGAAATATACAACCCTCCTAGATCAAACCAGGAAGAAATAGAAACTCTGAACAGACCAATGACAAGTAGTGAGATTTAAACAGCAATTTTAAAACTTGCCAACAAAAAAAAAGTCTGGGACCAGATGGATTCACGCTGAATTTTATCAGCCATTCAAAGAAGAATTGGTACCAATCCTACTGAAAATTATTCCAAAAGATAAAGAGAGAATCCTTCCTAAATCATTCTGTGAAGCCAGTATCACCCTAATACCAAAACCAGGAAAAGGCATAACAAAAAAAAAAAAGAAAACTATAGACCAATATTCCTGATGAACATAGATGCAAAAATCCTCAACAAAATACTAGCTAACTGAATCCAACAGCATATCCAAAAGATAATACATCATGATCAAGTGAGTTTCATACCAGGGATTCAGGGATGGTTTAACATACATAAGTCAATAAATATCATACACTGCATAAACAGAATTACAAATAAGAATTATATGATCATTTCAATAGATGCAGAAAAAGCATTTTACAAAATCTAGTATCACTTTATGATTAAAACCCTCAGCAAAATCAGCATAAAAGGGACATACCTTAAGATAATAAAAGCCATCTATGACACACTCACAGCCAGCATTATACTGAATGGGAGAAAGTTGAAAGCATTCCCCCCCAGAACTGGAAAAAGACTTTCACCACTTCTATTCGACATAGTACTGGAAGTCCTAGCCAGAACAGTCAGACAAGAGTTCACCACTTCTATTCTACGTAGTACTGGAAGTCCTAGCCAGAGCAATCAGACAAGAGAAGGAAATAAAGGGCATCCAAATAGATAAAGAGGAACTCAAACTGTTGCTGTTCACCAATGACATAATAGTATACCTAGAAAACCCTAAGGACTTATCCAAAAAGCTCCTAGATCTGATAAATGGACTCAGTAAAGTTTCAGGGTACAAAATCAATGTACACAATGCAATAGAACTGCTATACATCAACAATGAATAAGCTGAGAATCAAATCAAGAACTCAATCCCTTTTACAACAGCTGCAAAAAATAAAATACACCTAACCAAGGAGGTGAAAGATCTCTACAAGAAAAACTAGAAACACTTCTTAAAGAAATCATAGATGACACAAACAAATGGAAACACATCCTGTGATCATGGATGTGTAGAATTAATACTGTAAAAATGACCATACTGCCAAAAGCAATCTATAAATGCAATGCAATTCCCATCAAAATACCAATATCATTCTTCGCAGAACTAGAAAAAATATCCTAAAATTCATATACACCCCAAAAACCCCACAGAGCCAAAGGAAGACTAAGCAAAAAGAACAAATCTGGAGGCATCACATTACCTGACTTCAAACTATACTACAGGGCTATGGTTACCAAAACAGCATGGCACTGGTATAAATATAGGTATGTGGACAGATGGAGCAGAATAGAGAACCCAGAAATGAAGCCAAATACTTAAAGTCAACTGATCTTCGACAAAGCAAACCAAAACATAAAGTGGGGAAAGAACACCCTATTCAACAAATAGTGCTGGGATAGTTGGCAAGCCACATGTAGTATGAAACTGGATCCTCATCTCTCACCTTATATAAAAATCAAGTCAAGATTGATCAAAAACTTTAAGACATGAAGCCATAAAAATTCTAGAAGATAACATCGGAAAAACTCTTCTAGACATTGGCTTAGGCGAAGAATTCATGACCAAGAACCAAAAGCAAATGCAACAAAAACAAAAATAAACAAATGGAACCTAATTAAAATAAAAATCTGCACAGCAAAAGAAATAATCAGCAAAGTAAACAGACAACCCAGAAAGTGGGAGAAAATCTTCCCAAACTATGCATCTGACAAAGGACTAACATCCAGAATCTACAAGGAACTCAAGTCAGTAAGAAAAAAACAAGTAATCCCATCAAAAAATGGGCTAAGTATGTGAATAGACAATTTGCAAAAGAAGATAATACAAATGGTCAACAGATATGAAAAAATGCTCAACATCACTAAAGATGGAGGAAATGCAAATCAAAACCACAATGCAATCACCACCTTACTCCTACAAGAATGATCATAATTAAAAAATGAAAAAATAATAGATGTTGGCATGGATGTGGTGAAAAGAGAATACTTTTACACTGCTGGTGGGTATGTAAACTAGTACAACCACTATGGAAAACAGTATGGAGACTCCTTAAAGAACTAAAAATGAACTCCCATTTGATCCAGCAATCCCACTACTGGGTTTCTACCCAGAGGAAAATCAGTCAGTATATGAAAAAGACACTTGCACGTGCATGTTTATAGCAGCACAATTCACAACTACAAAAATATGGAACCAGCCTAAATGCCTATCAACCAATGAGTGGGTGAAGAAAATACATACACACACACACACACATACACACACACACACACACACACACTCTCACACACTCACACTCCATGGAATACTACTCAGCCGTAAAAAGGAATGAAATTATGGCATTCACAGCAACCTAGATGGAGTTGGAAACTATTATTCTAACTGAAGTAACTCAGGAATGGAAAACCAAACATTGTTACGTTCTTATAAGTGGGAACTAAGCTTTGAGGACACAAAGGCATAAGACTGATATAATGGACTGGGCGTGGTGGCCTACACCTATAATCCCAGCACTTTGGGACGCTGAAGCAGGTGGACCACCTGAGGTCAGGAGTTTGAGACCACCCTGGCCAACATGGTGAAACCCTGTCTCTACTAAAAACACAAAAGTCAGCCGGGTGTGGTGGCACACACCTGTAATCCCAGCTATTCAGGAGTCTGAGGCAGGAGAATTGCCTGAACCCAGGAAGCAGAGGTTGCAGTGGGCCAAGATTGCACTACTGCACTCCAGCCTGAATGAAAACAGCAAAACTCCATCTCCCACACACACAAAAAAGATTGATATAATGGATTCTGGGGACTCTGGGGGAGGGTGGGGGAGGGATGAGGGATAAAAGACTATACATTGGGTACAGTGTACACTGCTTGGGTAATGGCTGCACCAAAATCTCAGTAACCACCACTAAAGAACTTGTTCATATAACCAAACATCACCCATTTCCCAAAAACTATTGAAAGAATAATAAAAAAAGATTTACATTTATAGTGTGCTTAATATCTTATAAAGTGCATTTACCTCTATTCTTTTATGTAGAGTAACAGATATTTTCCTCATGTTAATGGTGTATATTAGTGCATACTATATACTGTGTCTTTTGGTATAGCAAAATAACATCATTCTGTCTAAAACACCAATAAGGCCCTCATTGAGAAACAACGTAGGATCATGAGCTGTGAACATTCATGGGTAAAACATTAATCTCTCTCTTTAACAACAAGCTGAGCTCTTTTATCTCTCTATTGCCAATATATGGCCTAGTACCTGGAACAGAGTAGGTGATCATCAAATATTTGATAAATAATTTAAAAATAGTTATTAGAGTTTTAGCAATCTGTGTTTTTTTTTTCCTAATTTTTTTGATAACTCCAACCTCTGGAACAACTCACTTCCAAATAAATTTGTAGTCACTGACAATAAAATAAGAAACATCTTGATTTGTAATTATTTTCCACTATATCTTTGATTCTTGTACACAAATTGGACTTAACCTAGAATTATTATTTCTGCATTAGAATAGAACTTACAAGTTATCTAATTCATCTAATTAGTTTTTATCTAATTCACCTTATCTCTTGGTTTTATTACGTATATACACATTTGTATTTATATTGCTCTTCCTTGGGAACTTTATAATTGTTTTTATATCCATATTAGGTTGAAAAATATGTTATAATGGTCTCATAACTATTTGATTTTATGTTTTAACACTGGTGATAAATTTTCTCTGCACAGCCTTCAAAACATCTTTCTCTGGTTAAATGGAACAGCAGTGACATATAGTGGTTGTCTAGTTTATTCTTTAGATTTTATTACAGAAAATATACTATAGGTTGGTCATGTTTTAATTAAACCTCATGCTAACATTTCATGTTGTAATAAAAAACTGACCGTAGATTATTTTCATACTCAATGAGTCATTAGAAGAGCACATTAGACAAATTTTCACCCAAAGCAATATTATTTATTTAAATATAAAAAATAAAAACATAGTCTAGGTAAATGTTAGTAGCAACTCAATATGTCCTCTAAGAATTGAAAGTAAGAGTTTCTAAATGCAAATAATCCATGCTTTTCTTGCTAAATATGTTTTTGTTTATCCCAAAGTCTAGGAAATAGGAATTTACTTACTAAAAGCCCTGCTGTAATTATGGATGAAGATTGTAGAAGCACGGATGAAATAAGACAGTCAGACTACATTACTGAAAAACACTCAATACAGCATATTTGGGGGAAAAATGGAAAGGAAGTTTCAAATTTTCTTGAAGATGTGAACCAGTCTACTCCTAACCTTCTATCAGAGAATTGTGACTCTTTTGTTAGTCAAAATATGATCAATGTATTAAACATAGATCAGCAAAGGATAAAGAAAACATTTAACAAGTGTGATTATGATAGTATGGGAAACACTTGTGTAGTCACTAGTTCTGATAAAAACCATGTCACTGACAGATGCATTAGAAACATTTTTACAGTTCCAGAGTTGACTTTTAGTAATTCGACTTTGAATAAAACAAGTTATCCAGAAAAATGTCAGCCAAACAAGAAGTATCAGAGAGAGTATAACAAAAATGAAAGAAATGATCTTAGTACATCTTTTGAGAACGATTACTACCCAAGCAGCTCTGAAAGAAAAGGTTGGTATTGTACATGGAAAATGTAATTACATATTCTTTTTTTCTTTCAGTTTTAGTATATATATTTGTATATTTATACACACACGTCTATATATTTGTATGTGTGTTTATGTGTTTGGAGGAAAATGAAACCAAAAATAGAATGGCTTCCTATTATATAACATTGTGGACCAGTGGTTTTCCTCTGTACGTGTCATGTTAATATGCTTTGAATTAAAAAATGAAAATAGACTATGCTAAATTTTTAACTCGGTGCATACTTTTATTTTTTAAGAAAAATTTGAAAATGATTACCAAGAGAAGACACCACAGAAAAGTATTCAGAAATATCCAGCAAACTCTATGTAAGTTTTTAGGTAAATCTGGGGAGTACAAATCAGGATCTAGTATGATGCATGATGAACGTTGAATTGATGCAAAGTGAGGTAGGCGTATTGCCATTTGAGGGTGGGCAGGCAACCTGGTCTCAAAGAAGCCTTACCAGGAGTCACAGTGTTGATAATATCACCCCAGTTGAGAGTGTGGTGCTCATATTTGCCAGCTCCCAAATACCTTCTTATCTGAATATTAGTGTTGATTAGATTTGAAGAAATTGATTTAATGTGTTCAAGAAACTCATATCCGCCAGAACGTCAATTTATTAATTTAAAGTAATAAATAGAAAGGGAACATGTATAGGAAGTCTTATTGACATGAAAAAGCATATTTTCTTACTTTCAAACAGCTCTCAGTGGGAAGGTTGCTTGCTTGGTTGGTATAGAATCACTACAGGGAGTGATAGAATTCAGATGTTAGTGGCATAAGCAAGCATATCAGCAGTTTATAGGACAGTGTACATTTTAGGGATAGAGCACTCTTCTCATTGCCAACATTTACCTCTCAGAGACTCCATGTTTTCTCTATGTTCAAGATTACAATCTCCTCTACCCATACATTGAAAACAATTATGTTCCACCAGATTTTTCTTTCTCTTCTTGCAGCTGGTGTACAAAATGTTCTGAGTTTAAGGTGATTTTTACACTCATCCATTATGTGTTGATGTTAAATTTATTCCTTAAAAGTTTGAGAACTGCCTTCCAGGCTTTTCTGAATAATGGCCTGCAATTATAAGTAACTAAAGAAAACTTTATTTTAGCTAGTAGTTTCTAGCTAAAATAGTCCTAACTTTCTTGGTAATAGTCCTAACTTTCTTGGTAATAATTACAATTTAGCCAAATCTTTCTGGTTGGAAATCATGAACTAGAATAAATTTTTATTCTGGAAGTGATTTCTTGTGGAATTATTAAAAATATTGATTGATAAAAAGATGCAATTTTAGTGGGATTGGCACTACAAATTAATTAAAACATAGACTTACAAAACATTTCATAAAATTGGCAAATTTGTATTTTTGTTGTTAAATCTCCCAATATCTAGAAATTTATGAGTGAAAAAATCATGTTACGCCTTGAGTTTTTAAATGTACCTTATGAAAGCAATTTAGAACATGGTTCCCAATCCTGACTGCAGGTCCAGATTACTTGAGGTAGTGATTTTAAACTATAGAATACCAAGATTGACCTGCACATAATAGGTGGGCTCCTTGGCATGGAGCTTATGAATCTTTATTTTTAAGAAAGCTTCCCATATAATTCTGATCCGAAGCCAAGTTTGGGAACTCTAATTTAGAACAATAATTCCCAGAGGGAACACAACAAACTTTGATACTGTGTATTTATAATCCTTAGGGGAAATATACCTTCGGAAGAATTGCACTCTAAGCAGTCATGGGACTTTGGACTTGATGAGGTAAAGCACAGTCTCACATTATCTTCTCAATTAAGTCAGTTTATATTACCATATCATATTACTGTATTTAACGTTCACTTTGATTTAAGCTTAACATTTATTCATTAATTTTTTTTGGATGGACTCTTTTTCTTATACTTTTTTATTTTGAGGAAATTATAGCTTAGATCTAGAAATAAAAACACATTTTCAGAGACTGTTAACATGCTTTATTTGAGACAAAACAATCTTGAGGACATTTTAAACACATTTTTTAAGTATTACAAAACTTCTCTATTAGTTCGTTCTCGCATTGCTATAAAGAAATACCTAAGACTGGGTAATTTATAAAGAAAAGAGGTTTGGTTGGCTCATGGTTCTGCAGGCTGTACAGGAAGCATGATGCTGGCATCTGATTGGTTTCGGGCAGGCCTCAGGAAACTTCTAATTATGGCAGAAGGCAAAGGGGGAGCAAGGAGTCTCACATGGCAGGAGCAGGAGCAAGAGAGAGTGAGTAGGGAGGTGCCACAGACTTTTAAATGACCAGATCACAGGAGAACAAACTCACTATCATGAGGACAACACCAAGAGGGATGGTGCTAAACCACTCAGGAGAAACCACTGCCCTGCTATGATCAAATCACCTCCCACCAAGCCCCGCCTCCAACACTCAGGATTATAATTTGACATGAGATTTGGCAGGGACATAGATCCAAACCATATCTTTCCACCCCCAGACCCCCAAATCTCATGTCCTTCCCATATTGCAAAATACAATCATGCATTTCCAGCAGTTCTCCAAAGTCTTAACTCACTCCAGCATTAACTCAAAAGTTCAAAGTTTCACCTGATACAAGGCAAGTCTCTTCCATCTATGAGCCTGTAAAATCAAAAATAAGGTAGTTACTTCCAAGATTCAATGGCGGTACAAGCATTGGGTAAATATTTACATTCCAAAAGGGAGAAATAGGCCAAAAGAAAGGGGCTACAGGCCCCATGCTAGTCTGAAACCCAACAGGGCAGTCACAAATCTTAAAGTTCCAAAATAATCTCCCTTGACTCTATATCTCACATCCAGACACACTGGTGTAAGAGGTGGATTCCAAAAGCCTTGGGCAGCCCTGCCTCTGTGGTTTTGCAAGGTTCAGCCCCTGTGGCTGCTTTCATGGGCTGGGGCTGAGTGCCTGTGGCTTTTCCAGGAGCTAGGTGCAAGCTGTCGGTGTATCTACCATTCTGGGGTCTGAAGGATGGCAGTCCTCTTCTCATGGCTCCACTAGGCAGTGCCCCATTGGAGACTCTGTGTGGGGGCTCCAATTCCACATTGCCTCTCCACTCTGCCCTAGTAGAGGTTATCCATGATAGTTCCACCTGTGTAACAGACTTCTGCCTGAACATCTAGGCTTTTGCATACATCCTTTGAAATCTAGGTGGAGTCTCTCAAGGCTTAACTTTTACACTCTGTGCACCCACACGCTTAACACCACATGGAAGCCATCAAGGCTTACAGTTTGCATCCTCTGAAGCAGCAGACTGAGCTGTACATGGGGCCCTTTGAGCCATGGCTGGAGCTGGAGTGACTGGGATACAGGGAGCAGTGTTCTGAGGCTGCACAGAGCAGCAGGGCCCTGAGCCTGGCCCAGGAAACCATTCTTCCATCCTAGGCCTTCAGGCATGTGATAGGAGGGGCTGTCATGAAGTTCTGTGAAATGCCATTGAGACGTATTCCCCATTGCCTTGGCTATTAACACTTAGCTCGTTTTTTACTTATGCAAATTTCTGCAGCCTGCTTGAATTCCTTCCCGGAAAATGGGCTTTTATTTTCTACCACATGGCCAGGCTGCAAATTTTCCAAACTTTTATGCTCTGCTTCTGTTTTAAATATAAGTTCCAGTTTTATATCATTTCTTTGCTCACACATATGCACATAGGCTGTTCTTATGAAGCAGCTGGTCCATATCTTCAATGCTTTGCTGCTTAGAAATTTCTTCTGCCAGATATCCTAAATTAATCACCTTCAAGTTCAGAGTTCCACAGATCCCTAGGGCAAGGGCACAGTGCTGCCAAGTTCTTTGCTAACACATAACAAAAGTGACCTTTGCTCCAGTTCCCAATAAGTTCCTCATTTATATCTGAGACCTCCTCAGCCTGAACTTCACTATCAATATCATTACCAGCATTTTCAGCCTTTTTTGTTATAACCATTCCACCACCAGTCTTTATGAAGTTCCAAACTTTCCCTTATCTTCTTGTCTTCTTCTGAGCCTGCCACACTCTTCCAATTTCTGCCCATTACCAAGTTCCAAAATTCCTTCCACATTTTCGGGTATTTTTATATCAAAATTCCGCTCCTGTTACCAATTTTCTGTATTAGTCTGTTCTCACATTGCTATAAAAAATACTTGAGACTGGGTAATTTATAAAGAAAATAGATTAATTGGCTCACGGTTTCACATGCTGTATAGGAAGCAGGATTCTGGGGAAGAATTGGCTTCTGGGGAAGCCTCAGGAAATTAGAATTATGGTGGAAGGTGAAGCAGGTGTGAGGCATCTCAAACAGCAAAGGCAGGAGCAAGAGAGAGTGAGGCGGGAGGTGCCACACACTTTTAACCAACCAGATCTCATGAGAACAAACTTCACTATTGTAAGGGCAGTACCAAGGGGGATGGTGCGAAACCATTCAGGAGAAACTAATTCCCATGATTCAGTCACCTGTCACCAGGCCCCATCTCCAACACTGAGGATTATAATTCAACATGAGATTTGCCGGGGGGTACCCAAAGATCCAAACCATATCATCTTTCAACATGAAAATGCTTTAGGTTTCAATGTGCTACATAATTTTATATTTGCCATACTATTGAAATATCTATAAACGCTATTTATGTAATGTTATAATCCCTTGCCATCATAAGGGTGTAATTTTTACAACAGTTCTAGGAACTTTATGTAGTTTATTTCTAATCTACAGGAGCCTGAGTTGCTAAAGTCTTCAGAGCAAAAGAGACTGAAATGTAAAGAGATTAGATAACTTGTTTGAGGTCACACCCTCAAGCCAAGATTCAAACTGTCTGTCTTATCTGACTTGATATTTTCAGCTATACTGTTTTCCCTTTTTTCTTCAATAAATGTTTATTGAGTACATACTATGAATTCATATAAAGACACTTATTGAATGTTTCCTGTATGCTAGACACTGGGGATAAAATGGTGCTTTGTTCTCAAGATTATATTCTGTTATGCACTAGACTCTGCAAGGTACAGAGATGAAAGGACATGGAACCTGTCTTTAAGAAGTCTTCATCTAGTGGCTAGTCAGAAAGAGACAAAAATATAATGCATTTAGATAAATTGCTTGAATTAAAGTTTGTTTTGGGTTATTAGTAAAAGATACTTCTAAGTTTCATCTGTAAACACGAGGAAGATGTGATGGAGGAGGTAACTTTTGAGCACAGTATCAATAAGTTGTTTACCAAATGGTCAAATTGGGAAGAAAGAGCAACATAGATATACTAAGATGTCAGAGTACAGCCTGTTTTAGAAATTTCAAGTACCTTGTTTCATTTTAGTTATTGTTATAGCTGCAATTTATAATACTAATGATAAAGGGTGCAGGAGTGGCCTAGGTAATTCTGGACAATACAAAAAGGTAGGTCATGAATGGCCTTGTATGATATATAACAGTTTAATTCCTGATCATTAAACAGAGATCCACTAAACAAATTTTAGCAGAGGAATATGATGATGTCAGAGTAATAAAAAAGTTGATTCTAGCAACAATGAGGAGGGATTTGATAAGTGGAACAGCCCAAGTTAGGGGAAGAAATAATGAGAGCTTGAAGTTTTACAATAGCAGTAAGGATGAAATGAGAGAAGAGAAGATTTAGATCTAGAATTGATAGTACTTGGTGATTGGTGATTAGTTAAGGGAGAAGGAAGAAATTGAGAAAGACCTAGATTTATTTATGATTTGAGTAAATGGATAGTTGATGGGATTGTGCTACTGAACAAGATTGAAACCATAGGAGGAGGTGGCAGGAAAGGTTAACTGTCCATCAAAATCCACGTACCGTTTTTTTTGTAGAATGTACCCTTTTTAATAGAATAGAGCTGCCACCATGAAATGGCTTCCCAGCCAAGGAACATGTTTCCTAACCATCCATCCATGTACATGTGGCCATATGGCTAGATCTCACTAATGAAATGTTCGGAGAAGTGATGTGCATCATTTTAGGTTAAGGCTTATAAGAAAAGGGAATTATTTTTCCATGCTGTCTTTCTTTGATGGCTAGATGGTAGTGAGGCCCCAAGGGATAATGGAGCCACAAGATGGAAAGGACTGGGTCTCTGAATCACTACATGGAGGAAAATTGCCTGCTTACCAGAAACACTCACTTTAGATTATTACACAAGAGAGAAATGATTGTGTTTGGCATTATACATTTTGTGATATACTTTTTAAAAACAATACCTAGCATCACTCTGATTCAGAGGAGGAGCAGATTTCTGAGAGAGGTAAGTTTGACCCACTGAGCTCAAGTGAGGATCTTCTGAAAAACCTGTGATCTATGTGGAGATGTATAGTAGGCAATTATATATACAGGGCTTGAGGTGAGAAGAGATTTTTTAGCCTTTATGAATAGCAGATAATTGACTACATCCAAGTATATGATTCTCGAGAGAAAGTGTATAGAATAAGAACAAAAATTGTCAAATTCCTGAGAAGGCACATTTCAGGTTGGAGGGTATGAAGTAGAAGAGGAACCAGAAAAGGAGGCTGAGAATGAGCTACTAGAGAGGTTTGAGGAGTACTAGTGTCATAGGAAAGAAAAAGGAGGAGAATGTGGTCAGTAGTGATGGAAGCTGTCCTGTTATTCCTTTAAATAATTCATATTTCCCCAAATATGAATAATATAGATGTATCCTCCCAAAAGATGAATTATCAACAGAATTTAATACTTCAAAAACAAATTCTGTTTGACCACACCTATGTCTAGAAAGCTGGCAGCTTGAATGTAGCTAGAACTAGTCAAAAAAGAAAAAAGCCTATTGATGTAGCCCAAAGGGAATCAGGTGCTATGAGGAGTTCCTTGGGTAGAGCAGGTATGGGGACTTTAAATTGTGATGCCTGGCCATGGCCAAAGGTGCAGTGGAACCCTGACTAAAATTAGGTTCTACCAGAGGGGCCAAGGCAAGAGTCACCAATGGGATGGAATGAAGGGGTAGGAGTAGAAAGAGGGCTGGGTTGCACCTGCCCACAGGTTAGGTAAAATTAAAACAGGTAGATTCTGCTGAGGAAGAATTGATGAAGAGACATACGGGCTAAAACAAGCAAACAGAACAAGCCTCTTGGATGGGGACATGTGGTGTTCTCAAGAGCCTTTGATGGCAGTGGGAGAGAATAGGAAAGAACAAAGTATTAGAGGAGTATAATCATTTAATTTTAAAGGTTTAGTAGAGGAATAAAGTTAAAATACAATTGTTAACATGGGAACGTATTCACCAGAGAAGTGGAGACGTGGAAGAACAAAATTCAAGAGTGATGATGTCACACTAGGAAACTGGATCAAGATGGGAAGAAATGAAATAGCAATTCTATATACAGTGTTAAAAATGAAACCCACTTAGCAATTAACATATTGAATATGATAGCAATTAACATATTGAATATGAAGTAATATATTGAATATGAATTCTTTTCAAGATTCAAAGAATATCAAATTATGAAGAAAAAATCAATATAGGTTATAAGCAACATATCTAGAATATAATAAAGGTTGAAAGCAAACAGCAAAATACATACATTAAGAAAACGTATATACTATTGAAGCAAAGACCATGTAAATGCAATAAAAAGCCCATTCAGAAAAGAGAAGAATAGGAGATGCAGATTTTCTGATCCATAGCAAGGCTTGCCATCCTGGAGGATGGAGGACATTCGTGAATAACTTAGTGTCTTGTCCTTTAGGAAGATCTTTGCTGTCCTTCTCAAACAGATCTGAAGTAGGTATTGGAGTGCAGGCCTGCCGTGGGGTTTACATAGCTTTCTTGAAAGTTTTGTGTTCTTCTTGCAAGTTTGGGGCTTAAATGTGTGATGACTTGAAGAGAAAAGATTTTTAAATGATAAGATAGAGGGGTTAGGGAAGGGGCTCTGCTCCATGTAGTTATTCAGGCCCTAAACTGGTGGCTCCCAGTTTATTGTTACCAGAGAGAAGAAAGGAAAAGGAAGTGGAGGATTGTGGGGAAGATTTTTATGGACCAGGACCGGCAGTAGTTTACATTACTTCTGCCTATGACCAGAACTTACGTAACATGTCTAAACCAATTCCAAGGGAGGCCGGGAAATACAGTCTAGCTGTATGTCCAAGAAAAAGGGAGTCAGGTTTGGGAAGCAGCTAGACAATTTCTCCTTTATTTTATATATCTAAAATTCTATATCCTACCAACAGAGAATATATAGAAAAAAATTTTTATAAGCCCATGATACATGTACAAACATAATTCATATAGTAAGCCATAAAGAAAATCTAAGACATTTATCTAAGGAGAGATTCATGGGTACATTCTCTAATCAAAATTTGATTAAATTGAAATCAACTAAAAAGAGATACTTAACTTCCCTTAACATCCTGGAAATAAAGAAACACTCAGGGTTCGTTTGCTTTGTTAGAGAAAGGAAATGAAAATAAAGTACAAATTACATAGAAAGTGATGGAAACCAAAACCAATAGTGTGTTCTGTAGAAAGTTATACCTCTAAGAGCTTTTATTATTTAAAAAACCTGATAATAAATGACTGATGATCTAACTTAGGAAATTAAATAAAGAATAACAAATTTCCAAATTGCCTTAATATGTTTGTCTTTCTTCAGCTGCATTTACTATGATTACCTGAAGCTTTTCCTTTTTCTCAGTAATTCATTTCTTGGCAAGTGTCTATTCTGTTGCTTGTTGTTTTTTAGCGAATTTAAATTTCATTTTATTGTTTACCACAGGCTAATTTTTCTTTGTGGTTTAAAAATAAACCATGTTGAACTGAAGTAATGTAAAAGAAAAGTACTATAAAATGAATTGGTAGTGTAAATAGGGTAGATATAAGTGAATATTATTATGTATACTTAGGAAATGTTAACATTTTGGTTTTCTCCTAGATTCTGATGGAAGACGGAGGAATATATTCTTTAAAAAGCAGGCCAACATCTACTAAGAAAATCTGTCAGTATAACTGTATAAGTTAATTTTACTCTATTTTAAAAACTAACAATTAAATAGAAATCAGTTAAATTTGAAGTGATTTTTTAGATGTTTGCCAACAAATATATGTCATGGATATTTTAGTACTACTAATGCAATTGACTCTTTAAAATTACTTTTATATTTTATTAAATATACATGAGTACATTAATGTATAGGTACAGTTTAGCAAATAAGAATAAAACAGATAACCCTCATACTCTCTAGGTAGCTTAAGAAACAATACATAATACTTTTGAAGATTTCTTCAATTGTATTTCATATCCTGCCCTCTAGAGGTAACTATTTCCTTGAAATTTGTTTTTTGTTATAACACAGACTTTTTAACTGCTTTATTTTGAACTTTCTATATATTGATCCAACTCTATATATTTTTCTGCAACTTGCTTTTTTTTTCACCCAATATTATATTTTACGGTTCATCTGCTTTGATACTTGTAGCTTTAGTACATTTATTATTTTTCCTGCTATGCAGCATTCTACTGTATGAATATATCACAATTTATGTATCTTCTAACAATGGATATTTAGGTTATTTTGAATATTTTGCTAACGTTGTTTTGAATATTTTCCTATGAAGAACAATGCTACTTGGAGTATTATTGACATTTTTCCTTGCACACATGTATAAAAAGTTTCTCTAGGATATATTTCTAGGAGTAGAATTGCTAGTTCATATGATATGCACTTCTTTGCATCTTCAAGGTAATGCAAAATTATTTTCCTAAATGGTTATTCCAGTTGTACCCCTCTTAGCAAGGGATAACAGTCTTGGTTGTTACATGTTTTCACCAATATCTCAGTCTTTTATCATTATTGGTAATCTGATAGCTCATTGTAGTTCTAATTTATGTTTCTCTGATTACTAATTAGGTTAATTGGCCATCAGTGTTTCATTTGTGAAATGTCATTTGCTCATGTTCCTTTTCTGAAGTTTGGTTTTCTTTATGGGATGTGTCTTTTATATGTCTATATCTCCTATATATATTTTATGGTTCCTGGATACTGACTGCTTGTAGGCTTGTGTGTAGCAAATACTTCATGTTTGAGTGATCTTTTAATTCTGTACTGTCTTTTTACAGACAAAAGTTTCATGTTGATCTGGTACTCTTTTAGGTATTCTATGCTAGCATAGTCCTTCATGTTTTCTAGTCTGATGGAATACCTTGAAACCTTTAATGATTTAATTTTTTGAATATGTAAAATACTAGTCTGGTTTCTATCCTTATCCTCCCTGCCCTATTTCCTTCTGCAACATGAGTATTTTTTTTTTTTTTTTTTTTTTGCTGCTTTCTGGTTTCTCATTCCAGTCCATTTTTTAAAAAATAAATCCTAAAAATACATAAACACGTAAATACCCATGAGTCTTAGTTTCCGGCCTTTCTCATTCTAAATGTAATATAGAATATTTTATAAAAGAATTAAGTGAATTCATTTATTTAATAAAATATTCCTATAGATTCCTCTGTGTTAGTGCTAGGTATTTCTTCATCCTTTACTTATGACCATTTAGTAGTCCATTACATGCATGAACTTTAGTTTTTTCAGTCAATGCCCTATTGATGGACATTTGGGCTATTTCCAGTATATTTTTCTTACAAATACTGTAAGTGAACAACTTTGTACAATGTTTCTTATTTGTGGAGGTACATTTTCAGGGTAATTTCTGGGAGTGGCATTGTTAAGTTAAAGGAGAAATATGCTGGTATTTGATGGATATTGCTGAATTTCAATTTTGATATATATATATTTCCAAGTTCCTTGTGTCACCATTTGGCACCAATAGCAATGTACATTTTATTCCACAGCCTCACCAACAGGGATTGTGGTCAAACTTAGGAATTTTTCTGAATCTCACAGGGGGATGGATAGATAGAAGTTTTAGTTTGCGCTTCGCTCTGTGTGAAGTTGAGCATCTTTTAAAAATGCTCATTGGCTATTTGCAATTCTTTTTCTGTGAATTCTCTATTATATCTTTTGCCCCCTTGGGTTTTGGCATTTTTTTTCTTGGTATTTAAGAGATCCTTATATATTAGAAAGATGTAGATGAGGGGTGGAACAAGATGGCGGAATAGAAGACACCCACTGCAAGCACACCAATTTAACAACTATCTACACACAAAAAAACACCTTCCTAAGAACTGCATAAGAGCACTCATAGTACCTGGTTTTAACTTTGTATCACTGAAAGAGGCACTGAACAGGTAGGAAAAACAGTCTTGAGTCACTGACGCCACCCTTCCTCCATTCCCTGGGAGTGGCGACACGGTGCAGAGAGTGATTCTGTGTACTGGGGAGAGGGACAATCAGTGCAGCAGTTTTGAGGCATTGAACTCAGCGCTATCTTGTTATAACAGAAAGCAAAATTGGACCAAACTCAGTTGATGCCTACCCGTGGAGGGAATATTTAACCAGCCCTAGCCAGAGGGGAATTGCTGATCCTAGTGGTCAATACTTGAGTTTGCATAAGCCTTCCTGTTATGGGCTAAAGTGCTCTGGTGCTCTAAGTAAATTTGGAAGGCAGTCTAGGCCACAAGGACTGCAACTCCTAGGTGAGTCCTAGTGCTGAACTAGGCCCAGAGACTGTGGACTGGGGGTGGCACGTGTTCTATTGAGACACCAGCTGGGGCAGCTAAGGGAGTGTGGCAATCACCCCTCCCCTAACCAAGACCACTCAGCTTGCAGCTCCAAAATAGACCCCTTCCCTCTGCTTGAGGAGAGGAGAAGGAATAGTGGGGAGGACTTTATCTTACATCCTGGATACCAGATTAGCCACAGTAAGATAGGGCACTGGTCAGAGTCATGATGCCCCCTTTCCAGGCCCTAGCTCCCAGATGACATTTCTAGACACTCCTTGGGTGAGAAGGACACCTATATCCTTGAAGGGAAGGACCCAATCCTGGCAAGATTCATCACCTGCTAACTGAGGAGCCCTGGGGCCCTGAATAACCATCAGTGATGCCCAGGGACTGCATTGAGGGCCTTGGGTGAGACTCTGAGACTTGGTGGCATCAGGTGGGTCTCAGTACATTTCCAGCTGTGATGGCTATAGGACAAGACCTTTCACTTGAGAAAAGCAGAGAGAAAAGTAAAGGGGACTTTGTCTTGCACCTTAGGTACCAGCACAGTCATGGGGGTAGAATACCAAGTAGGCTCTTGGGGTCCCCAATTCCAGGACTTGGCTCTTGGACGGCATTTCTGGACCTGCCCTGGACCAGAGGGGAGCCTCCTGCCCTGAAGGGTGACTCCCAGCCTAGGCATCATTCACCACAAGCTGACTGAAGAACCCTTGGGTCTTAAGGGAACATCACTGGTACTCTGGCAGTACTCCCTGTAGGCCTGGGTTGTGATGGCCATGGGGTGAGGTTCATCTGCCTTTGGAAAGGGAAGAGTGGGAAGGACTGTGTCTTGTGGTTTGAATGTAAGCTCAGCCCCAGTAAAATAGAATACCAGGTAGGCTGCTAAGGTTTTTGATTGTAGTCCCTGACTCCCAGTTCTGAGACAGCACTTCTGGATCCACCTGGGGCCTGGGGGAACTTGACACCCTTAAGGGAAGGACACAGGCCTGGCTAGCTTTGCCACCTGCTGATTGCAGAGCCCTAGGGCCTTGAGAAAGCATAGGCAGTAGCCAGGTAGTGGTTACAGTGGCCCTTGGTTAAGACCCAGTGCTGTGCTGTTTAACATCTGACCAAGCACAATCCTGATGGTCATGGCCATGGGGATGCTATGTCCCTCTACCCTTAGCTTCAGATGGCTGAGAACAGAGAGAGAGACTGTTCATTTGGAAGAAAGTAAGGGCAGTGACAAGAGTCTCTGCTTGGTAATTCAGAAAATTTTCCCAGATATTGTCTAAGACAATCAAGGCAGTATGTCTACAAGTCTGCAAGAACCACAGCATTACTGGGCCTGGGGTGCCCTTATAGCAGATACAGCTTGGGTCTCAACACCCAAGTCCTTTTTGAATTCCTGGAAAGCATTCCCAAGATGGATGAGAACAAGCCCAGGCTGTGAAGACTGCAATAAATAGCTAACTCTTCAGTGCCCAGGTACAAACAAACATCTACAAGCAGCAAGACCATCCAGGAAAGTGACTTCACCAGATGAACTAAATAACGCACCAAGGACCAACCCTGAAGAAACGGACATGTGTGACCTTTCAGACACAGTATTCAAAATAGCTGTTTTGAGGAAAGTGAAATTCAAGATAACAAAGAGAAGGAATTCAGAAGTATATCAGACAAATTTAACAAAGAGATTGAAATAATTAAAAAGAATCAAGCACAAATTCTAGAGCTGAAAAATGCAATTGACATATTGAAGAATGCATTAGAATCTTAACAGCAGAACTGATCAAGCAGCACAAAGAATTAGTGAGCTTGAAGGCAGACAATTTGAAAATACACAGTCAGAGGAGACAAAAGAAAAAATAAGAAAGAATGAAGTATGTCTACAGGATCTAGAAAATAGCCTCAAGAGGGCAAATCTAAGAGTGGTTATTGGCCTTTTACCTCCCAAGGGAAACATATCAATATCCAAGTATAAGAAGGTTATAGAACATCTAGCAGATTTAACCCAAAGAAGACTACCTCAAGGCGTTTAATAAACTCCTAAAGATCAAGAATAAAGAAAGGATGCTAAAAGCGGCAAGAGAAAAGAAACAAGTAACATACAATGGAGCTGCAATACGTCTGGGAGCAGACTTTGCAGTGGAAGCCTTACAAGCCGAGAGAGTGGCATGACATATTTAAAGTGCTGAAGGAAAAAACCTTTTACCCTAAAATAGTATATCCAGCAAAAATCTCCCTCAAACATGAAGTAGAAATAAAGACTTCCTAGACAAAAAAAAGCTGAGGGATTATCAACACCAGACCTGTTCTGCAAGAAAATACTAAAAGGAGTACTTCAGTCAGAAAGAAAATAAAGTTAATCAGCAAGAAGAAATCATCTGAAGGTACAAAACTCACTGATAATAATAAGTACACAGAAAAACAAAGTATTATAACACTGTAAATGTGTGTAAACTACTCATATCTGAAGTAGAAACACTAAATGATGAACTAGTCAAAAATAATAACTATATCAACTTTTCAAGCCATAGAGTATAAAAGATATATATAGAAACAACAAAGAGTTAAAAAGCAAGGGAATGAAGTTAAGGGGTAGAGTTTTTATTAGTTTTCTTTGCTCATTTTTTTAATGCAAACAAGTTATTATCAGCTTAAAATCATGAATTCTAAGATTGTATTTGCAAGCCTTATGAAAAACTCAAACCCAAATCATACAACAGATACACAAAAAATAAAAAGTAAGAAAATAAATTATATCACCAGAGAAAATCAGCTTTACTAAAAGGAAGACAAGAAGGAAGGAAAGACGAAATGACCACAAAACGGCCAAAAAACAGATAACAAAATAGCAGCAGTAAGTCTTTACTTATCAATAATGACTTTGACTGTCAATGGATTAAGCTCTCCAATCAAAAGATATAGAGTGGCTGAATGGATAAAAAATAAAACCCAATGATCTGTTGCCTATAAGAAACACATTTCACCTATAAAGACACAAATAGACAGAAAATAAAGGGATGGAAAAAGATATTCCAAGCCAATAGAAACCAAAAAAGAGCAAGAGTAGCTATACGTATATTAGACAAATTTCAAGACAAAAATTATAAGAGACAAAAGAAGGTCATTATAATTCCTGATGCAACTTAATGAAACTTAATCCCTAATGCAACAGTGTTAAGAGATGAGACCATTAAAGAGGTAGTTAGGCCATGAGTGCTCCATCCTCATGAAGGGGGTCAATTCAGAAAGAGGATATAACAATTTAAAATATATATGCACCCAACACTGAAGCACCCAGATACATAAAGCAAATATTATTAGAGTGAAAGAGGAAGAGACACACTCCCAATACAATAATAGTTGGAGACTTCAACATTCCTCTTTCAGCATTAGACAGATCTTCCAGAAAGAAAACTGATGAAAAACCAGACTTCATCTGTACTATAGATCAATTGGACCTAAAAGATATTTACAGAACATTTCATCCAGTAGCTACAGAATAGACATTCTTTTCCTCAGCACATGGATCATTCTCAAAGATAGACATACGTTAGGCAGCAAAACAAGTCTTAAAACATTTTAAAAAATTGAAATGATATCAAATATCTTTTCTAACTACAATGGAATAAAACTAGAAATCAATAATGAGGAATTTTGGAAACTATACAAATACATGAAAATTAAACAGTATGCACCTGAATGACCAGTGGGTCAATGAAGAAATTAAGAATGAAATTGAAAAATTCCTTGAAACAAATGATAATTGAAACACAATATACCAAAACCTGTGGGATACAGCAAAAGCAGTACTAAGAGGGAAGTTTGTAGCTCTAAAAGCCTACATCAAAAAAGAAGAAAAACCACAAATAAACACCTTAGCTATATATCTTAAGGAACTAGAATGGCAAGAACAAACCAAACCCAAAATTAGTAGCAGAAAATAAATAATAAGGACTAGAGCAGAAATAAATGACATTGAAATGAAGCAAACAGTACAAAATATCAATGAAAAAAAGTTGATTTTTGAAAAATTAAAGAAAATTGACAAACATTTATCTAGACTAAGAAAAAAATATTTAAATAAATAAAATCAGAGGCCCAGCGTGAGCGACACAGAAGATGGGTGATTTCTGCATTTCCATCTGAGGTACCGGGTTCATCTCACTAGGGAGTGCCAGATAGTGGGCGCAGGTCAGTGGGTGCATGCACTGTGTGCGAGCTGAGCTGGGCGAGGCATTGCCTCACTCGGGAAGTGAAAGGGGTCAGGGAGTTCCCTTTCTTAGTCAAAGAAAGGGATGACAGACGGCACCTGGAAAATCAGGTCACTCCCGTCTGAATACTGCGCTTTTCCGACGGGCTTAAAAAATGGTGCACCAGGAGATTATATCCCGCACCTGGCTTGGAGGGTCCTACGCCCATGGAGTCTCGCTGATTGCTAGCACAGCAGTCTGAGATCAAACTGCAAGGTGGCAGCAAGGCTGGGGGAGGGGCGCCTACCATTGCCCAGACTTGCTTAGGTAAACAAAGCAACTGGGAAGCTCGAACTGGGTGGAGCCCACCACAGCTTAAGGAGGCCTGCCTGCCTCTGTAGGCTCCACCTCTGGGGGCAGGGCACAGACAAAAAGCAGTAACCTCTGCAGACTTAAATGTCCCTGTCTGACAGCTTTGAAGAGAGCAGTGGTTCTCCCAGCATGCAGCTAGAGATCTGAGAACGGGCAGACTGCCTCCTCAAGTGGGTCCCTGACCCCTGACCCCCGAGCAGCCCAACTGGGAGGCACCCCCCAGCAGTGGCAGACTGACATCTCACACGGCCGGGTACGCCAACAGACCTGCAGCTGAGGGTCCTGTCTGTTAGAAGGAAAACTAACAGAAAGGACATCCACACCAAAAACCCATCTGTACATCACCATCATCAAAGACCAAAAGTAGATAAAACCACAAAGATGGAGAAAAAACAGAGCAGAAAAACTGGAAACTCTAAAAAGCAGAGCGCCTCTCCTCCTCCAAAGGAACACAGTTCCTCACCAGCAACGGAACAAAGCTGGACGGAGAATGACTTTGACGAGCTGAGAGAAGAAGGCTTCAGACGATCAAATTACTCTGAGCTACAGGAGGACATTCAAACCAAAGGCAAAGAAGTTGAAAACTTTGAAAAAAAACTTAGAAGAATGTATAACTAGAATAACCAATACAGAGAAGTGCTTAAAGGAGCTGATGGAGCTGAAAACCAAGGCTCGAGAACTACGTGAAGAATACAGAAGCCTCAGGAGCCGATGCGATCAACTGGAAGAAAGGGTATCAGCAACGGAAGATGAAATGAAATGAAGCGAGAAGGGAAGTTTAGAGAAAAAAGAATAAAAAGAAACGAGCAAAGCCTCCAAGAAATATGGGACTATGTGAAAAGACCAAATCTACGTCTGATTGGTGTGCCTGAAAGTGATGGGGAGAATGGAACCAAGTTGGAAAACACTCTGCAGGATATTATCCAGGAGAACTTCCCCAATCTAGCAAGGCAGGCCAACATTCAGATTCAGGAAACAGAGAGAATGCCACAAAGATACTCCTCGAGAAGGGCAACACCAAGACACATAATTGTCAGATTCACCAAAGTTGAAATGAAGGAAAAAATGTTAAGGGCAGCCAGAGAGAAAGGTCGGGTTACCCTCAAAGGGAAGCCCATCAGACTAACAGCAGATCCCTTGGCAGAAACTCTACAAGCCAGAAGAGAGTGGGGGCCAATATTCAACATTCTTAAAGAAAAGAATTTTCAACCCAGAATTTCATATCCAGCCAAACTAAGCTTCATAAGTGAAGGAGAAATAAAATCCTTTACAGACAAGCAAATGCTGAGAGATTTTGCCACCACCAGGCCTGCCCTAAAAGAGCTCCTGAAGGAAGGACTAAACATGGAAAGGAACAACCAGTACCAGCCACTGCAAAATCATGCCAAAATGTAAAGACCATCGAGGCTAGGAAGAAACTGCATCAACTAACGAGCAAAATAACCAGCTAACATCATGATGACAGGATCAAATTCACACATAACAATATTAACTTTAAATGTAAATGGACTAAGTGATCCAATTAAAATACACAGACTGGCAAATTGGATAAAGAGTCAAGACCCATCAGTGTGCTGTATTCAGGAATCCCATCTCCCGTGCAGAGACACACATAGGCTCAAAATAAAAGGATGGAGGAAGATCTACCAAGCAAATGGAAAACAAAAAAAGGCAGGCGTTGCAATCCTAGTCTCTGATAAAACAGATTTTAAACCAACAAAGATCAAAAGAGACAAAGAAGGCCATTACATAATGGTAAAGGGATCAATTCAACAAGAAGAGCTAACTATCCTCAATATATATGCGCCCAATACAGGAGCACCCAGATTCATAAAGCAAGATTCCTGAGTGACCTAGAAAGAGACTTAGACTCCCACACATTAATAATGGGAGACTTTAACACCCCACTGTCAACATTAGACAGATCAACGAGACAGAAAGTCAACAAGGATACCCAGGAATTGAACTCAGCTCTGCACCAAGCAGACCTAATAGACATCTACAGAACTCTGCACCCCAAATCAACAGAATATACATTTTTTCAGCACCACACCACACCTATTCCAAAATTGACCACATACTTGGAAGTAAAGCTCTCCTTAGCAAATGTAAAAGAACAGAGATTATAACAAACTATCTCTCAGACCACAGTGCAATCAAACTAGAACTCAGGATTAAGAATCTCACTCAAAACCACTCAACTACATGGAAACGGAACAACCTGCTCCTGAATGACTACTGGGTACATAACGAAATGAAGGCAGAAATAAAGATGTTCTTTGAAACCAACGAGAACAAAGACACAACATACCAGAATCTCTGGGACACATTTAAAGCAGTGTGTAGAGGGAAATTTATAGCACTAAATGTCCACAAGAGAAAGCAGGAAAGATCCAAAATTGACACCCTACCATCACAATTAAAAGAACTAGAAAAGCAAGAGCAAACACATTCAAAAGCTAGCGGAAGGCAAGAAATAACTAAAATCAGAGCAGAACTGAAGGAAATAGAGACACAAAAAACCCTTCAAAAAATTAATGAATCCAGGAGCTGGTTTTTTCAAAGGATCAACAAAATTGATAGACCGCTAGCAAGACTAATAAAGAAAAAAAGAGAGAAGAATCAAATAGACACAATAAAAAATGATAAGGGGGATATCACCACCGATCCCACAGAAATACAAACTACCATCAGAGAATACTACAAACACCTCTACGCAAATAAACTAGAAAATCTAGAAGAAATGGATAAATTCCTCGACACATACACCCTCCCAAGACTAAACCAGGAAGAATTTGAATCCCTGAATAGGCCAATAACAGGATCTGAAATTGTGGCAATAATCAATAGCTTACCAACCAAAAAGAGTCCAGGACCAGATAGATTCACAGCCGAATTCTACCAGAGGTACAAGGAGGAACTGGTACCATTCCTTCTGAAACTATTCCAATCAATAGAAAAAGAGGGAATCCTCCCTAACTCATTTTATGAGGCCGGCATCATCCTGATACCAAAGCTGGGCAGAGACACAACCAAAAAAGAGAATTTTAGACCAATATCCTTGATGAACATTGATGCAAAAATCCTCAATAAAATACTGGCAAACTGAATCCAGCAGCACATCAAAAAGCTTATCCACCATGATCAAGTGGGCTTCATCCCTGGGATGCAAGGCTGGTTCAATATACGCAAATCAGTAAATGTAATCCAGCATATAAACAGAACCAAAGACAGAAACCACATGATTATCTCAGTAGATGCAGAAAAGTCCTTTGACACAATTCAACAACCCTTCATGCTAAAAACTCTCAATAAATTAGGTATTGATGGGACGTATTTCAAAATAATAAGAGCTATCTACGACAAACCCACAGCCGGTATCATACTGAATGGGCAAAAACTGGAAGCATTCCCTTTGAAACCTGGCACAAGACAGGGATGCCCTCTCTCACCACTCCTATTCAATGTAGTGTTGGAAGTTCTGGCCAGGGCAATTAGGCAGGAGAAGGAAATAAAAGGTATTCAATTAGGAAAAGGGGAAGTCAAATTGTCCCTGTTTGCAGACGACGTGATTGCATATCTAGAAAACCCCATTGTCTCAGCCCCAAATCTCCTTAAGCTGATAAGCAACTTCAGCAAAGTCTCAGGATACAAAATCAATGTACAAAAATCACAAGCATTCTTATACACCAACAACAGACAAACAGAGAGCGAAATCATGAGTGAACTCCCATTCACAATTGCTTCAAAGAGAATAAAATACCTAGGAATCCAACTTACAAGGGATGTGAAAGACCTCTTCAAGGAGAACTACAAACCACTGCTCAATGAAATAAAAGAGGTTACAAACAAATGGAAGAACATTCCATGCTCATGGGTAGGAAGAATCAATATCGTGAAAATGACCATACTGCCCAAGGTAATTTACAGATTCAATGCCATCCCCAGCAAGCTACCAATGACTTTCTTCACAGAATTGGAAAAAACTACTTTAAAGTTCATATGCAACCAAAAAAGAGCCCGCATTGCCAAGTCAATCCTAAGCCAAAAGAACAAAGCTGGAGGCATCACACTACCTGACTTCAAACTATACTACAAGGCTACAGTAACCAAAACAGCATGGTACTGGTACCAAAACAGAGATATAGATTAGTGGAACAGAACAGAGCCCTCAGAAATAGCGCCACATGTCTACAACTATCTGATCTTTGACAAACCTGACAAAAACAAGCAATGGGGAAAGGATTCCCTATTTAATAAATGGTGCTGGGAAAACTGGCTAGCCATATGTAGAAAGCTGAAACTGGATCCCTTCCTTACACCTTATACAAAAATCAATTCAAGATGGATTAAAGACTTAAATGTTAGACCTAAAACCATAAAAATCCTAGAAGAAAACCTAGGCATTACCATTCAGGACATAGGCATGGGCAAGGTCGTGTCTAAAACACCAAAAGCAATGGCAACAAAAGCCAAAATTGACAAATGCGATCTAATTAAACTAAAGAGCTTCTGCACAGCAAAAGAAACTACCATCAGAGTGAACAGGCAACCTACAAAATGGGAGAAAATTTTCGCAACCTACTCATCTGACAAAGGGCTAATATCCAGAATCTACAATGAACTCAAACAAATTTACAAGAAAAAAACAACCCCATCAATACGTGGGCAAAGGATATGAACAGACACTTCTCAAAAGAAGACATTTATGCAGCCAACAGACACATGAAAAAATGCTCACCATCACTGGCCATCAGAGAAATGCAAATCAAAACCACAATGAGATACCATCTCACACCAGTTAGAATGGCAATCATTAAAAAGTCAGGAAACAACAGGTGCTGGAGAGGATGTGGAGAAATAGGAACACTTTTACACTGTTGGTGGGACTGTAAACTAGTTCAACCATTGTAGAAGTCAGTGTGGTGATTCCTCAGGGATCTAGAACTAGAAATACCATTTGACCCAGCCATCCCATTACTGGGTATATACCCAAAGGACTAGAAATCATGCTGCTATAAAGACACATGCGCACGTATGTTTGTTGTGGCATTATTCACAATAGCAAAGACCTGGAACCACCCGAAATGTCCAACAATGATAGACTGGATTAAGAAAATGTGGCACATATACACCATGGAATACTATGCAGCCATAAAAAATGATGAGTTCATGTCCTTTGTAGGGACATGGATGAAATTGGAAATCATCATTCTCAGTAAACTATCCCAAGAACAAAAAACCAAACACCACATATTCTCACTCATAGGTGGGAATTGAACAATGAGAACACATGGACACAGGAAGGAAAACATCACACTCTGGGGACTGTTGTGGCCTGGGGGGAGGGAGGAGGGATGGCATTGGGAGATATACCTAATGCTAGATGACGAGTTAGTGGGTGCAGTGCACCAACATGGCACATGTATACATATGTAACTAACCTGCACATTGTGCACATGTACCCTAAAACTTAAAGTATAACAATAGTAAATAAAATAAAATTAAAAAATAAATAAGTAAAATCAGAGATGAAAAAGGAACATAATAGCTGATAACAGGAATTCAAAGGATCGTTAGTGGGTGCTATGAATGACTACATGCCAATACGTTGGAAAATCTAGAAGAAAAGGACAAATTCCTAGACACACACAATTTACCAAGATTGAACCATGAAGAAATCCAAAACCCGAACAGTCCAATAACGAGTAACTAGATTGAAGTTGTAATAAAAAGTCTCCCAGGAAATAAAGCCTGGGACTTGAAGGCTTCACTGCTGAATTCTACAAAACATGTAACGAAGAACTAATATCAGTCCTACTAAAAATATTCTGAAAAATGGAGGATGAGGGACTACTTCCAAACCCATTCTACAAGGCAATATATTACCCTGATACCAAAACCAGACAAAGACATCAAGAAAAGAAAACTACAGGTCAGTGTCTCTGATGAATATTGATGCAAAAATCTTCAACAAAATACTAGCAAACAGAATTCAACAGTACATTTAAAAGATTATTCATTATGACCAAGTGGGATTTATCCCTGGGATACAAGAATGGTTCAAGATACACAAATCAATCAATGTGATACATCGTAACAACAGAATGAAGGACAAGAAACATATGAACATTTCAATTGATGCTGAAAAAGCATTTGATAAAATTTAACGTCCCTTCATGGTAAAAACCTTAAAAAAAACTGAATATAGAAGGAACATAACTCAATATAATAACAGCCATGTATGACAGACCTACAGCTAGTATTGTACTTAATGGGGAAGAACTGAAAGGCTTTCCTCTAAGATATAGAACATGACAAGTATGCCCACTTTCATTTTTAATCAACATAGTACTCTAAGTTCTACTGGAAGTTCTATCTAGAGCATGAGACAAAAGAAAGAAATAAAGGGCATCCAAATTTGAAAGAAAGAAGTCAAATTATCCTTGTTTGCCAATGATGTGGTCTTATATTTAGAAAAACCTAAAGACGCCATAAAAAACCTATTAGAATTGATAAAATCAATAAAGTTGCAGCAGGCAAAATCAACATGCAAAAATCAGTAGCATTTTTATATGCCAACAGTGAACAGTCTGAAAAAATTTTTAAAAGTAGTTCCATTTACAGTAGCCACAAATAAAGTTAAGTACCTAGGAATTAACCAAGGAAGTTAAAGAGCTCAATAATAAAGACTATAAAACACTGATGAAAGACTTCGAAGAGGACACCAAAACATGGAAAGATATTCCCTGTTCATGGATTAGAAGAATCAATATTGTTTAAAATGTCCATACTACCCTAAGCAATTTATATATTCAATGCAATCACTATCAAAATACCAATGACATTATTAACAGAAATTGAAAAACCAATTCTAAAATGTATATGGAAACATAAAAGACCAAGAATAGCCTAAGTTATCCTAAGCAAAAGAAACAAAACTGAAGGAATAGCATTCCCTTACTTCAAATTATACTACAGAACTATAGTAACCAAAACAGCATGAGAACTATAGTAACCAAAACAGCATGAGAACTATAGTAACCAAAACAACATGGTACCAGCATAAAACAGACACATAGACCAATGGAACAGAATAGAGAACCCAGAAACAATTCCACACATTTCCAGTGAACTCATTTTTGATAGAGGTGCCAAGAACATGCACTGGGAAAAGATAGTCTCTTCAATGAATGCTGCAGCGAAAACTGGTATCTGTATGCAGAAGAATGAAACTAGACCCCTGTCTCTCACCATATACAAAAATCAAATCAAAATGGATTAATGACTTAAATCTAAGACTTTGAACTATGGAACTACCACAAGAAAACACTAAGGAAATTCCCCAGGACATTCCTTTGGGTAAAAATTTCTTGAGTAATAACAAGCCTAGGGAACCAAAGCAAAAATAGACAAACAGGATCACATCAAGTTAAAAAGCTTCTATACAATAAAGGAAACAATAAAGAGACAACCCACAATGGGAGAAAATATTTGCAAATTACCTATCTGGCAAGGGATTAATATAATGTATAAGGAGTTCAAACAATTGTATAGGAAAAAATCTAATAATCTCAATAAGAAATAGGCCAAATATTTGAATAGACATTTCTCAAAAGAGACATACACATGGCCAAGGGGCATATGAAAGGGTGCTCAACGTCACTGATCATCGAAGAAATGCAAATCAAAAGTACAATTGGATATGATCTCACCTCGTTTAAAATGACTTATATCCCAAAGACAGGCAATTACAAACGCTGGTGAGGATATGGAGAAAGGGAACCCTTATACACTATCAATGGTAACATAAATTAGTACAACCACTATGGAGAATAGTTTGGAGGTTCCTCAAAAAACTAAAAATAGAGCTACCATATGATCAAGCATCCCACTGCTGGATATATACCCAAAAGAAAGGAAATCAGTATATTAAAGAGCTATCTCCACTCCCATGTTTGTTGCAGCACTGTTCACAATATCCAAGATTTGGAAGCAACCTAAGTGTCCATCAACAAATGAATCATTAAAGAAAATGTGTTAATTAAACACAATCTAATAATCTATACATAATCTAATAATGATAATAATTATCATTGTTTTATAATGTTTAATTTCTTGAGAAGTTACACCTCCTTGCATTTTTTAAAAGGTTTTTTTCTGGTTATTCTTGATTACTTTTTCATATAACCTTTAAAATCAACTTGCCTAACTCCAGAAAATAGCATAAAAAAATAATGATTCTGTCATTTGCAGCAATGTGGATGGAACTGGAGGTTATTATGTTAAGTGAAACAAGCCAGGCACAGAAAGACAAACAACACATGTTCTCACTTATTTGTGGAATCTAAAATCAAAGCAATTGAACTCATGGAAATAAGAGGGTAGAAGAATGGTTACTAGAGGCTAAGAAGGGTAGTGGTGGGGTTGGGAGGGTGGTGATAGTTAATGGATACAAAAAATTTAATTAGAAACAATGAATAATACCTAGTATTTGCTAGCACAACAGGGTAGCTATAGTGAATAAAAATTGAATTGTACGTTTTAAAATAATGAAAACAATGTAATTAGATGATTTGTAACCCAAAGAATCAGTGCTTTAGGGGATGAATACTCCAGTTTTCATGTGATTATTATACATTGTATCCTTGTATCAAAACATCTCATGTGCCCCATAAATATATATGCCTACTATGTATCCACAAAAATTAAAAATAACATGTATGTTTTGCTATGTGGCAAATGTTTTCTTCTAGTTTAATATTGGTTTTTGATTTATTTTGTTTAGTCTTTGCATATAGTGTCTCTTGCTTTGCAGAAGACTTATCTTCTTTATGTAGTTAAATTGATCAATTTTTTCTTTTATTTCTGGGTTTAGACTCTCCAGACTCTTCACACTTCCAAGTTACAAATGAACTTACCATATTTTCTTCTAGTACTAATATGCTTTTTTAAATTTAGTTCTTTAATCCATTTGGAGTTTAAGTTGACTTAAGGCATGAGGTTTCTATCAGTCCAAGTTTTAAAAATACTTCTTTTCCCTAGCTATTTGTGATATTACCTTTTTTATGTAATAACTTTCCATATGTAGCTGACCTATTTTGTGGCTTTCTTAATTGTTTCATTGATCTTTCCTAATCTTCATGTGCCAATACCATACCGCTTTTATTATCTTTTTATAAATATTTAATTTCTTGAAGAATTATATGCCTCTTTGCACTTTTTAAAAAGTTTATTTCTGGTTATTCTTGGATTGCTTTTCCATATAACCTTTAAAATAAACTTGCTTAAGTCCAAAAGAAAAGTTTTAATTTTTACTGGGAAACTGTTAACTGTATGTGTTAGTTTAGTATGAATTATTATCTTAATAATGTTGAGTAGTCCCGTCTAAGAACATAAGATGTCCTTTCATTAGTTCAGTCTAGTTTTTTACATTTAGTAGTTGCTTAAAATACCTTTAAGCACTTTCCCGAAGTTGTCCTCACATAGATTCTGCATGTTTCTTGTTAGATTTGTCTGTAGTGCTTTCTGATACCCAAATACACACACACAGCTACTTTAGCATGAATATACATCCTGTGTTTCTATATTAAGTAAGATTCTGGATTTGGGGCTTAGACTTATGTTTTTTTTTTTTTATTTTGCCAATAGCTTTTTTTTCTTGTGAGGTAGTTTTCATGAATCAGTAATTTGGGAGAGAGTGATTCTTAGCATCTATGGGAATGATTATTAATTTTTATTCATATGTCTTTTTGCATTATTGTTGCAAAAAGGCATGCAACATAAAATTTATCCTCTCAACAGTTTCCAGGTGTACAATACAATATTGTCAACCACATGCACATTGTTGTGCAACAGACCCTCGTCCTGTCTCTCACACTCCCTAAACAACAATTTCCTACTTGCCACTCCCCCCAGCCCCTGGCCATTACCATTTTACCTTCTGTTTCTGTATTCTACTTATATACCTAGTAGGTGAAATCATGTGGTATTTGTCTTTTTTGTGATGGCTTGTTTCACTTAGCATAATGTCCTTAAGGTTCATCCACATTGTAGTATATAACAAGATTTCCTTCTTTTTCATTGCTGAATAGTATTCAATTGTACGTGTATACCATATTTTCTGTATCCATTCTTTCATTGGTGGTCATTTAGGTTGTTTCTGCCTCCTGGCTATTGTGAATAATGCTGCAATGAACGTAAGTATGCAATTATCTCTTCTATTAGATGTATACTCACAAGTTATATTGCTGGATTCTTTGGTGGTTCTATTTTTATTTTTTGAGAAATCTTCATACCATTTTCTGTAGTTGCTGCACCATTTTATATTTCCACCAGCAGTGCAAAAAGATTCCAGTTTTTCTACATCCTTGCCAATATTTATTATTTTTTGTTTTTTTCTGACAGTGGTCACCCTAAGAAGGGTGAAGTGATATTTCATTTTGATATAGATCTTTTTAAATGGTGAATTTTACTAATGGATTTTGTGATTTGGACCATCTTAGCATTCCTATAATAAATTCCACCAAGTCCTGATGTGTTATGATTCTTTGCTCTTCTTTTTATTCTGTTCTTTTAAAAAAATTTAATACTTTTTAAGTATAAGGTTTTTGTGTCGGTATTCATAAGTGAGGTTTTCCTGTAGAGAGATAATGTGTGTATACGTGTGTGCAATCTTCATCAGATTTTCATATTGATGTTATAACAGATACACAAAAGTTTTAAATGTACATACAGGCAAAAATTCAGGCTATTTGAAAGCCTTCTTGAAACTTGAATCTTTTGCTGCTTCTCTATCCCAATTTCACTGCTTTATTGCAGATCATAATCACTTCATACCTAGATTATTCAGTTAATCGTCTAACTGACTTGATTTCATCATCTTACTTCTCTTTAATTCATCCTTAGGTGACATCATGGACAATCTAAAATGTACCTCCATTAATGTTTAGAAATATTTACACATTCTTTTCCCTCTATCCCATATGTTAGTTTTTCATCTTGTCTCTGAAAATTGTTTGTTTATTCATCATTCAAAACATACTCTCTATACTTATGTTTTCTCTATAAATTATCACCAAACCTCTTTCTCTGGGGTTCATCACACTTAGCTGCCTACTACTTTTGTATCTTCTATGATGTCACATCTTATTTTGTGACTTGAACAAATGTATATCTTTCTGCATTACAAGGTTCTGAACACTTTGAGGGCTCTGACCATGTGTCTCTAATAACTATCACAGTGCCTTACATAAAGTAGTTACTCAGTAAGTGTTTTTTTTCAGTATTCTTTTTTTTTTTTTTTAATTTTTACCACAAGTTATTGGGGTAAAGGTGGTATTTGGTTACATGAGAAAGTTCTTTAGTGGTGATTTGTGAGACCGGTGCACCCATCACCCGAGCAGTATACACTGCACCATATTTGTAGTCTTTTATCCCACTTCCTCCTCCCACTCTTCCCCCCAAGTTCCCAAAGTCCACTGCATCATTCTTATGCCTTTGCATCTTCATATCTTAGTTCCCTCATATCAGTGAGAACATACGATGTTTGGTTTTCCATTCCTGAGTTATTTCACTTAGTCACTACAAATGCTGTTAATTCCTTCCTTTTTGTGGCTGTGTTTTTATTCTACCATATATATATGTGTGTGTGCATATATATATGTGATATATATGTGTATATACCACATATATAGTGTATATATCACATATATGTGTATACATAACATATATGTGTATATATCCATATATGTGTATAGATCACATATATACATCTATATGTATATATACATATATACACATATAAATACATGTATATGTGTGCACATACACACATGTATATATGTATATGTGTATATATGTATATAAGTATGTATATATGTGTATATGTGTGTATATACACATGTATTTGTATATGTGTGTATATACACATGTGTATGTATGTGTATGTGTATACACACATGCATGTGTATATACACATACATGCCTATATGTATATAGACATGTATATATACATGTATATATACATACATGTCAATATGTATATATACCTGTATATACATATGTATATATGTATGTATATATACATGTATATATACCTGTATGTATATATACATACATATACGTATGTATACATGTGTATATATACATACGTATATACATGTGTATATACGTATGTATACACGTGTATATATACGTGTATATATACATACAGGTATATACATATGTATATACGTATGTATACACATATATACGTCGTATATACACGACGTACATACACGATGTATATACGTATGTACGTATATACACGACATATATATGAATATGCATATATACACGACGTATATGTATATATACGTATATATGTATATATGTATATACATGTATATGTATATATAGATATATGTATATATGTATATATAGATATATGTATATATGTATATATAGATATATGTATATATGTATATACATGTATATGTATATATGTATATACATGTATATGTATATATGTATATACATGTATATGTATATATGTATATACATGTATATGTATATATGTATATACATGTATATGTATATATGTATATACATGTATATGTATATATGTATATACATGTATATGTATATATGTATATACATGTATATGTATGTATATATACGTATACATGTGTATGTATGTATATATACGTATATGTGTATATACATATATGTATACATGTGTACATACCTATATGTATATATGTATATATGTGCATATACATATATGCTTATATGTGTATATATGTGCATATACATATATGCATATATGTGTATACATGTGTATACGTGTATATGTACATGTATGTGTATATACGTGTATATGTGTATACACGTGTATACATGTATATGTGCATATATGTGCATATACGTGTATATGTATATATGTGCATATACACACATATGTATATATGTGCATATACCCATATGTGTATATGTGTGCATATTAATATATACGTTTATATTACACATATATATGTATATATGTGTATACGCATATACATATACATGTGTATACATACATATGTATACATACATGTACATGTGTATACATACATATGTATACATACATGTACATGTGTATACATACATATGTATACATACATGTACATGTGTATACATACATATGTATACATACATGTACATGTGTATACATACATATGTATACATACATGTACATGTGTATACATATGTATACATACATGCACATGTGTATGCGTACATATGTATACATACATGTACATGTGTATACATATGTATACATACATGTACATGTGTATGCGTACATATGTATACATGTCTATGCGTACATATGTATACACATCTATACACATGTATGTGTACATATGTATACACATTATAGATATGTATATACATATTTATATATACCTGTATAATGCATATATGCATATGTGTATATACGTGTATGTATATATACATAGAGATATATATGCATGTGTATATATACGTGTATACATGTATATACACATACGTATATATACATACATACATACATATATACATATACGTGTATATACGTATATACTTATGCGTATAAGCGTATATATTCGTATGTGTATATACGTATATATACATGTATATACACACGTATATACGTATATATGTATATATACGTATATATACACGTATATATGTATATATACGTATATATACACGTATATATGTATATATACGTATATATACACGTATATATGTATATACGTGTATATACGTGTATATGTATGTGTATATATGTATATACGTGTATATATGTATATACACACATATATGCATATATGTATATATGAATATGTGTATATGTGTATATATAGTGTGTATATATGTGTGTGTGTGTATATATGTATATATGTATATGTGTTTAGATATATACACACACATATATTGTGTCTTCATCCACTCGTTGATTGATGGGCATTTGGGTTTCTTGCATGATTTTGCAGTTGTGAATTGTGCTGCTGTAAACGTGTGTGAAAGTATCTTTTTTGAATTTTTTGAATAATGATTTCTTTTCCTCTGGGTGGATACCCATTAGTGGGACTGCTGGACCAAATGGTAGTTCTACTTTTAGTTCTTTAAGTAATTTCTATGCTGTTTTCCATAGTGGCTGTACTAGTTTACATTCTCACCAGCAATGTAGAAGTGTTCCCTGTTCACCACTCCCATGCCAACATCTACAGTTTTTTGATTTTTTGATATGGCCATTCTTGCAGGAGTAAGGTGGTATCACATTGTGGTTTTGATTTGCATTTCCCCGGTCATTAGTGATATTGAGCATTTTTTCATGTGTTTGTTGGCCATTGGTATATCTTCTTTTGAGAATTGTCTATTCATGCCCTTAGCCCACTTTTTGATGAGATTTTTTTTTTTCTTACTGAATTGAGTTCCTTGTAAATTCTGGATATAAGTCCATTGTCAGATGTATAGATTGTGAAGATTTTCTCCCACTTTGTGGGTTGTCTGTTTACTTTTCTGACTGTTCCTTTTGCCGTGCAAAAGCTCTTTAGTTTAATTAGGTCCCAGCTATATATTTGTTTCTTTTGCATGTGCTTTTGGGTTCTTGGTCATGAAATCCTTGCCTAAGCCAATGTCTAGAAGGGTTTTTCCCATGCTATCTTCTAGAATTTTTATAATTTCAGGTCTTAGGTTTAAGTCCTTAATCAATCTTGAGTTGATTTTTTGTCTAAGGTAAGAGATGAGGATCTAGTTTCATTCTCCTATATGTGGCTAGCTAATTAGCCCAGCACCATTTGTTGAAAAGGGTTTCTTTTCCCCACTTTATGTTTCGTTTGCTTCGTTGAAGATCAGTTGGCTGTAAATATTTGGGTTTATTTCCGGGTTCTCTATTCTGTTCCATTGGTCTATGTGCCTATTTTTATACCAGTACCATGCACATCCCATGCTCGTGGATGAGTAGAATCAATATTTTGAAAATGACCATACTGCCAAAAGCAATCTACGAATTCAATGCAATTCCCATGAAAATACCACCATCATTCTTCACAGAACTAGAAAAAACAATTCTAAAATCTATATGGAACCAAAAAAGAGCCCACATAGCCGAAGCAAGACTAAGCAAAGATAACAAATCTAGACACATCACACTACCTGATTTCAAACTATACTATAAGGCCATGGTCACCAAAACAAGTGTTTAATTGTACTTATTTTCGTTTGCATGCCCTTTCCTGTACTGTTAAAGGTGAGAACATTCATTCAGTGGACAAATTTCTTCCCTTCTGATCACGGTCGATTTATAGTACTTATGGACTGAATGAAACTTATTGAGGTGAAATGCCCTTAAATTATGTTGTTAGTAGTGATATTCTACCCTTCCCTTTTGTGCACTCTACTTTCGTTGTCAGGGAGAAACCTGCTTTGTGGGGGTATAAATTTCCTTCTAGAATGATGAAATAAGGGTATCAGAGTTCAGCTAAGTTCTCTCTGCCTCTCAGCTGACTGAAGCTAGATTCTGTTACAGAGAGCATCAGTCGCGGCCTGAGGTACTCATGGTTTATTGCATATAGTAGGGCATGTGATCTGGTATGTGTTGTTTCATGTTCTGCAGCCTTTTGCTTCTCTTGATAGCAGACCCATTTTCATAAACAAGGGAACAGGAGTGGTTGAAGCTACGGTTGCTCTTTATCATTTATACATAGTAGGGATTCATGACCTACATCTCAATCCCATTTTAAAACTTTACTTGCAATTTTAAAATAACAATATTAAGCAGATAATGAAAATGTATCAAACTGGATGCTTTGAATAGTTTTTATTCGCATCTTTTGATTGCACAGTAAACTTTCATTTACTAGATTGGCAAATGTCTGATGCCTTAGGACTTAATAACTTGGTTTTCTCTTCCTTCCCTCAGGTTAACACTTTAAATTATTAGTTCATAAAATATAATTCATATGTTGGAAAAATCAATCCAACTTTCTCTATTCTGTTTTCTTCACTTACGTTATATACCCTTATTTCATTTCTAGCTACAAATCTTTTAAGGGTAAAATAAACCCATAAATCCTGTCAGAATTGTAAGGTGCCAAGTATCCACAATTTTAACTAATTTTGGTACATTTTAAAGTGTTTCGTGTTGTTAGCTAAATTTGTTTTACCAGCAGATATCTTCTGCCTGGCATATGTATGTTGTAGAGTATTCATAAATACCATTATTCATGTATTAAACCTTTATATTCAGCTCTTGATTCTGCACAGAGTAGTCGGTCTACTAGTTACTCTCCAAGACCAACAGACAGCTGTTTCAGTTCTAGTTCAGATTTGGTAAGTGATGCTTGTTTCACGTATTAATACATGCTATATTAATAATTATTTGTTTTTCTCATAGTTTACCTTTACCCTATAAAACTGTTGAGTCAATTAAACAGTGGAAGTAAAAATTAATATAAACAAAAAGGTAAAAAATTTTAAAAAGTACATTTAAAAATGTAGAAAAGAAAAATGTAAATAAAAATGTCCATGAGTACCATTTTTCACATTTGTAAAAATGCATTTATTGCCATTTACAAAACACCTTTTATCCTTTTATCAAGATACATTATATACATACATATATATACATATATATGTATATATATACACACACACACACATTATGTGTGTACAGTTTGTCATTGAACAATGCAGGGGTTAGGGATGCTGCCCAGTCAGAAATCTGAATAAAACGTTTGACTCCGCCAAACTTAACTACTAATAGCCTACTGTTGCCAGAATCCTTACTGATAACATAAACAGTTGATTAACACGTATTTTGTATGTTGTATATATTATATACTATATTTACACAATAAAGTAAGCTAAAGAAAAGAAAATGTTACTAAGGAAATCTTAAGAAAAGATATATTTACTATTCATTAAGTAGGAATAGATCATCATAAATCATCATAATCCTCATCATCTTCATGTTGAGTAGGCTGAGGAGGAGAAGGGAGAGGCAGAGTTGGTCTTGCTGTTTCATTGGTAGCATAGGCAGAAGAGGTGGAGGAAGTAGAATGGTGGGCAGGAAAGGCAGGCACACTTGGTGTAACTTTATGGAAATACATCGTTATTTCTGTCTGACTTTTGATTTTTCGTTTCTCTAAAAATGTTTTTATATGGTACCAATTCTTCTTCTACTGTTTACTTTAGCTTCAGAGCCTGTATCATAGAAAGGTCTATGTCATAAATAAATCAAAAGAGGTCTTGAGTAATCAACACTTCTGCCAGATTGTCTAAAGGCAGATTTTTCTGGCACTGCTTCTTTTATGTCTTCTTGCTTGTTGTCTGTAACTGGTTGTTAAGTACTCATCTCCATCAAGTTGTCTTCTGTTAATTCCCCTAGAGTGGTATATATTAGCTCTTTAATTTTTCTAAGCTCCATATCTTGAAACCCTTCACCTTTCACCTTTTTTGCCATATCCACAGTCTCTTTCATGATTTTCTTGGTTAGCTCTTGTAAATCCTATGAAGTCATGTTTAACATCTACAACAGTTTTCTTCTGCAGGGATTTCTTTTCTGAGTCTTGATGATCATGGCTTTTTCTATAACAGTAATGGCATGTTCAATGGTATAATCCTTCCAGAATTTTATGATGTTCTCTCTCTTGGGTTCTCTCCCATCGCATTGACCATCCTTTCCATAGAGCACAATGTATAATGAACCTTAAAGGTCACTGTGACTCCCTAATCTAGAGGCTGAATTAGAGATGTTGTGCTTCAAAACATGTAAACTATTTTGATGCCTTCGGTGTTGAACTGATGGGATTCTGGGTGGCCAGGGGCATTAGCAATATGAAAATAACTTTAAAAGGCAGTCCCTTACTGGCAAAGCACTTACTGACTCTAGGGACAAAGCACTGATGGAATCAATTCAGAAAAAGAATTTTTGTTTTCCAGGCTTTCTTGTTGTATTACCAAGAAACTGGCAATTGGTGTTTATCCTTCCCTTCAAAACTTGAGGGTGAGCAGCTTTATAAATAAGGGCAATCTTGGTCATAAACCTGACTGCATTGCATTAAACAGTAAAGTTAGCCTATCCCATCCTGCCTTAAATCCTGGTGTTTGCTTCCCTTCCTAATAAATATCCTATGTGACATTTTTTTTTTTCCTGGAATAGGGCACTTTTGTCTCCATTAAAAACTTGTTTAGGCAGATATCCTTTTTCTTCAGTGATTTTCTTTAAAGGCATCTGGGAATGTGTCTGCTGCTTCTTGGTCTGCAGAAGCTGCTTCCCCTATTACCTTGATATTTTTTAAGCCAAAGCTGTTTCTAAAATTATCAAACCATCCTTTGCTGGCATTAAATTCTCCAGCATTAGATCCTTCAGCTTCCTTTTGCTTTAAGTTGTCATATAATGGCTTCACTTTTTCTCAAATCACATTAGCATCTAACGGTATGCCTTTGTCATAGCAATCCTGCACCCACATAAAAGCTACATTTTTAATACAACATAAAAAGGTATTTCACAAAAGTACATTTTCCTTCACAAGTTTCCTTTTCTTTCTTTTTTAAAAGAACTGTACTTAGATTTAGCTTTTGCTTGTGTATATGTAAACTCATGCAAATGAGGCCTTAGAAAGGAAGAGATGACTGTCCTTTAATAGCATGTTCTCAACACTACATTACAGTGTTCTTTGTTAGCTAGTTCCATTCCCTGAAAGAAAAGAGCAAATAATGCATTTCTAAAGGATCCTGCTTATAATTACATTTTAAATGTGTATGCATAAACACATTATAATAAATACTTATGAACAAAGGTAAGAAATAGCACTTAGCCAGGCATGTTGGTTCATGCTTGTAATCCCAGCATTTTGGGAGACTGAGGTGGGCAATTGCTTGAGCCCAGGAGTTCGTGACCAGCCTGGACAACATGGCAAAAACAAATACAAAAAATTAGTCAGACATGGTGGCATGTGCCTATGGTCCCAGTTACTGGAGAGGCTGAGGTGGGAGAATCACCTGAGCCTGGGAGGTTGAGGTCACAGTGAGCCATGATTGTGCCACTGCACTCAAGCCCAGGCAATGGAGTGAGACCCTGTCTCAAAAAAATAAAAAAAAATCACCAATAACATGTTATCAACACTAGATTACAAGTTTGTCTATTTGTTAAACAGTTCAATTCTCTGAAAGAGTATAACTCAAATTGCATCACTAAAGAAGCATGTTTAGATTTACCTTTTATTTTTTATTGATGTATAATATTTGTACGTATTTAATTGGGTATATATGATGTTTTGTTACATGACTCAAATGTGTAATGATCAAGCCAGAATATTTAGGATATCCATCCCCTTGAGTATTTATTTCTCTGTGTTCGGACCATTTTAAGACGTATCTACTAGCTATTTTGAAATATACATTTTTCAGTGTCAATCAGCTAAAGCCTATACCCATTTTTATATTTAGTTTTTCATATGAACTTTGTATTTTTAACTTGAATAATCAATACTTTATATAAGATTTTCATTAAAAGAATATTTTCATTAATTCAGTAATTAAAAGAAATTTTTCAAGAAGTTTGAAAAATTTATGCTTAGAAAATTGAAATCTAGACCTATTAAAAAGTTCTTAAAAAAAGTTCTTAAAGGTTGTCTTTTTATATAACAGTTGAGATATGTATTGCTTATGTATTGCTACTTAACTTTTCTTTGTCTATTTAATTTCCTATTACCTGATGCTCTTCTTAAGTTATGTTATCTTCTTAAGATTATATATATATATTTCATTGGACTGGGCCCATAAAAAGCATACAAGTAGTTATTTTTTACTTAATGAATCAATAAATAATTGAACAAGTTATATGTTAGCTGTTTCCTTCGAAGGTACTGCTTCTAGTCTACTCTTTTTAAGTGGAGGAAGTATGCTGCATATCATTTCTTCTGTTGAAAGGGTAGAGAGATGATAGAGCCTGTGATTATAGAGACTAATAAAAGACAAAATTTCTCTTCTCCTTTTTACCTCTTTTGCATTTTTATTACAAAGATTATTATTGTTACTGCTATTTTAGAATTCATAGCCTCCTGGGAGGTATGGCAGATTATTGGTTGAAGACTCTTTGATGATATACCTGCTTTGATTTGGAACTTGCCAAACTCTCTTCTGTATTTAGAAATTTTCTATAGTTGGGATTTTAAGAATATATTCTTTGAAGTGATTGAATGCATTTTTAAAATGTAAGCATGGTTTATAGCAAAATTATTAATTTCTTTTTAGCCATCTGAAGATGAAGATCAAATATCACAGCAAATTGAAGATTCAAATAGGATGACCATCAAAACCAAGGAAAAAATGAATAATTTTTATGTAGAAAGGATGGCAAAACTTTCAGGTGACAGGATTGTTAAAAACAATGACAAAATTCACAAACAGAATGAGAATTTCTACCAGTTCTCAGTGAAAAATTATACAGATCAGTTTCCACAGTCGCAGTGCAATTCAGCCCACATTTTGCAAAACAAAACCAATGATAACTGCATTCTGCAGGCTGCAAGGTGTGATGCAGGGATACAAACAGAGAGTGAATCTGTACTGGAGGAAAAATTAGATGCTGCCATACAGTGTGATCTAATTTCAAAATGTACATGCAGAAGTGATCTTTCTCTTTGCAACCTTGAAAGGTGCAGTGGAAATATTAAGGCAGATACCACTGGAGGGCAGGAAATCCATAAGAACAACTAATATTCTAAAATCTCTACCTAGGATGTAGAGTTTCACTTGCCCTTAGAAAACAATAGTAAATGTTGAAAATTTCATTAACATGATAAGAAATGAGAAAAAGTAGCTAAGCATAAGCTGACAGTGTTCAGGGTGTATATTCACGGTTCATGTTAAAACATTTTAATATTATTAATGTATGTATTTAATTTGTATATAGCCATTTCCTTAATAGCTTTGGTATATGGTAGAGTTTTTAGAAAATAATATATTTGTAAATTTACTAGCGTTTTTATGTGATTATTCAGTATATTACAATGATACGCTGTTATTTATGGGTTAAAATATGCTTAATTGCTTCCTTCTTTGTAGCATTTATTTTAATATTCTTTGCAGTTGCATTTTCTGACAAAAATGTTCTCTTTCAAGATATTTAAGATAGAAAATAATACCTAATATATTTTATGTCCTCATTATAATAATTTTGTTAGCTACTTCTCTTTAATATTACAGTCCTATTTTAAAATTCTAGCATTAATTTGTAGATAACACATATCTTCTCTTCTATTTGCATAACATAGTTTTTTTATTGGTGCTATTAATTCAAAGGAAAATGTTCTGTAGGATTAAAAGATGTTTTAATGTTTTTATAAAAGAATTGTTTGAAATTAAAAAAATGATTTATTTTACTAATTTTAGTGTTGCTAAGATTCTTTTCATAAGTATTATAACAAGATTTCCTATTCTAAAATATAGGCTTTGTTTCTAAGACAACACTTATTTTGTATAAAGATTTTAAATGTTTGTACTCTAAAATTGACACTTGTTTTGATATATTTCAAGGTACACAGCAGAGGGCATTCTAGTATCTAACTGAACCCAAAATAAAATTGTTAGAGGTTTCTTTGCCTTTAAAGAAAACAATGGTTTCATGTTACATTTTTATACACAGATGTATCACTCAAGAGTCTGTGTTGCAGAGGTGATTTGGGGCATTGCAATTTGGAGACACCAACAGCTAAAGTTTAAATAGTAGCAATCTTCAGGTTTTTAGCTAGTTTTAGGAAGTGATTTTTGCTATCTTACAGAGCACAATAAGCTCCTAAGTATTTTCTTCCAGTTTAATGATCAACTCATGGAAGGGGAATATAATTATCTGATATATGTATGTTGATAGTTTTTCAAAAGGCCAGATTTTATCCTGATACTCAATGAAAGGTATTCCATTGTGGATTGGTTATCCTGAGCATTATTTTGCAAAAATATTGCGTACTATAGCAGTGAACACTGATACGTAGAAAAAGAAGACTATAATGATGACAGTAGAATAAACTTGAGCTGTGAATTTTGGGTTGGTTTCAAATATCAAGTAAACTGATATTTTTCCAAATATGCATCAAAGTCTAGCAATATTGAAAGTACATTAATTATGAAAGTCACACCTAGTTCTGTTTTTATCAATATCATAATGTAGCAGTTAAGCTCTGTAAGATGAGGAATTTCAGGGCTTTTAAAAAATGCAGTGACCACTTACAGTGAGAGCAGAGTAAGGTGTAGTGCAGTAAAGAATTTAATCTTGCCCCAAAAGCGGTATTGCCTTTGCTCTTGGCTTCTGGGAGGTAACCTCCAAGCCCTTGGAATGTCATGGCTAGTGAGTGTCTTTATTTGCCTAGGAAGCTTGGCCCAATTTAGATAGTAACAATATGATTTAGGATGGAGACGCCTTGGAATGTCATGGCTAGTGAGTGTCTTTATTTGCCTAGGAAGTTTGGCCCAATTTAGATAGTAACAATATGATTTAGGATGGAGACACCTTGGAATGTCATGGCTAGTGAGTGTCTTTATTTGCCTAGAAAGCTTGGCCCAATTTAGATAGTAACAATATGATTTAGGATGGAGACGTTGAGTAAAGCAATAACAGCTTGCCTTACTAAGGGATCAGAAACTGAGATTGGATAGTCAGCCACACCGCTGTGATTGAAACCCAGTAAAGACTTTGAATACCAAGGCTCAGGTGAGCTTCCCTGGTTGGCAATACTTCATGTGAATTGTCAGTCATTGCCAGAAAAGTAATGCTGTCCATCACTCCATGAGAGAGGATGACTGAAAGCTCCCTGTTTGTTACTTTCCTAGACTCTGTCCGATGTGTTTCTTCTCTTGGTTGATTTTAACTGGTATCCTTTTACTATAATAAACTATAACTGTGAATATAATATCTTTCAGTGTGTTCTGTGAGTCCTTCTAACGAATTACCAAATCTGAGGGTGGTCTTGGAACTCACAGACTTGCTGTTGGTGTCAGAAGTAAAGGCAGTTTTACGGTCTATTCCCTAACTTCACAGTTGCTAATTCCTTAGATGCTTTAAGGAGATAAATATATTCAGTGTGGAAAGTGAGTATGGATTTGCAAAATAAGCCATCTTATGTAATTATAACATACTTCTCAAAATGCATTACTGGTTTGGGCTTTCTCGGTGTAATTGATGAAAATATAAATAAAAAGCAATTGAAATAAACATTGTTTTCATTCCATGTTTGTAATTTAATGTTTATAAAGCAGAGTAAATCCTAGTTAAGTTCTACCCAGATGAAACAAAATGAAAATTTAATGATTCTGCACACATTTCTAATGTAAACTGCCAATCAGAGTGACTTCAGATAAGATACTATACATTCAGTAAGGGCCAATGCTATACAGTATTGGGCTGGAGTTGGTGTTTAACCATATTTGTGAAACAGTACATTTTTTTGGCTCACAACAACTCTAGGAAGTTTCCACCTGTAATAAGATGAGATGCTATCTTTACGGGTAGTTTCATGTAATTTACTTTTAATGCACTTATAACAATTGTAATTTGTTTATAATTTCTTGGTTAATTGTTTATTTTCCTCCATGACAATATAGCAATGTAGCAAATGCTATCTGTGCCCAGCTCACATTTCTTGGGCATCCCTCATTTTCAGACATACCAGCCTGACTTGCAGCTGCCAGTGCATGACTCATTTCCCGAGGGGTGTCTTTTGGCTGCAGATACCTCTTCTGCCTAGGAGGAGGCAGAGAAAGTACCAGAGTGTTAATGCTGTTTGAGCGCAGTCGTTTTAAACAATAACTGATGGGGATTGGTGGTTAAATACTCCTCCCTTGCCTCTTGGGCGGGATAAGTCTTTGAAAGTGTGTTCTACAACTCTGCTTACTCAAAGTATCCACTGACCAGTAACAGTAGCATCGATATTGGTTGGGAACTGGTTAGTAATTAAAATTTGTGGAACCCACCCCCAAATTACTGAATCAGAATCTCAGGCAGTAGGTCCTGGGAATCTGTAGAGTGATGTCTGTGCCCTCTCATGTTGGAAAACACTATTCCTGCTGAGTTCCTCAGAAGGATTAACCTTAAATTGCTCACAATGGTAACTTGCTTAATAACCAACACTTTCCTTCTTCTCCCATCTGTCTCACTCCCCAGTTCTATGCGTTTCTTGAAATCATACCCCAAACAAACTATATGTACTTGAATCCTTGTCTCATTGTTTGTTTCTGGGGCAAGTGAAATTAAGACAGGCAGAGATTATGACAAATGGATGGAAGAATTGGCTTTATAGGTATAACTAAAAGGTTAACATTGCTAATTTTTGTAGTTTTACCATTCTCTAGTCTCAGATTTCCATTTCTGCCATCTGCTGAAAATTTAGTATGTGGGCAAAGTGGCATGTTAGATACAGGTGAAGAGAGAATTTGTGAAGTGAAATATATATAAGGATAAATTATCCAGAATGCCAGAAGAGAAAAAGAAATATAAAATATGAAAGAGCATTAATTAAACAATAAGAAGGACAGTGTGAGAAGCTTTATGTGTTTAATTGAAGTATCAACAGTATAGGAGAGAGAGAGAGAATAGAGGCATAATTTGAAGAGATAATAGCTGAGAATTTTTCTAGAATGGATCTATTATATAATCCACAGATTCATGAAGACCAGCAATTTCCAAGTGGGATTAAAAAAAATGAAATCTATATTCTAGTCCCAACATAATAAAATGACAGAGCCTCAAAGTGAAATGAAAAACATGAAAGCCACTGAAGAGAAAAAGACAACATTCTTAGAAAAGACAGCTACAGTGTCATATGACTTACTAACAGCAATGATGGAAGCTAAAAGACAGTGTAATAATACCTTCCAAATGCTGACAAAATAATTGTCATTCCAAAATTGTGTTTCCAGCCCTACAGCTGTAACAGTGTTTGAAATCACAAACTAGCCACTACTAGCATGAAGGATCTGCTCTGTAGGATTTGGTGACATATTTAGGGTCTTTATATTGTATATAGATAAGTGCATTCTCTTTGACTGTAGGAAAGGTTTTTCTTGATTGTATCCCTGTTTGCTTTTCAACCCATATGCTCAACTATTTTCCTATTTCTCATATGTCTTTAGGCCTTCTTATAGACTTCATAGCACTTGAAATGGCTTTAGCCACAGGCATTTGTTTTATTTCGCAGCACTGTCTCTGTTGGTCTACAATATGTATTCCTTTATGCCTGTTGCTCAAGAGGTACCACGTGTTTTCTCATTTCCTTCAAAAGGCTATTTCAAGCTCCTCTTTAACACTTAATGCTTTCTGTGTCATGCACATTTTAAAATCAGGACACATAGATATTTTAGGATGTTGACTGATTGTATTTATTCATGTATATTTTATATATGTATAATATATATAACCTATATATAATTATATAATTGATATCTATAAATGTCCACAATGTGAAAGAACAGCAAAACACAACCGTATGAGATAATACACACAGTGAACTGAGGTAGCTGGTAGGTGTCTGAGGGGTGTGTGTGTGTTCATTTTGTGTATTATGTGGTTCAGTTCTGATGGGTACAGGTTTGTGTGTTCACCTGGTGTTTCTTGTGGACACAACTGCACATCAGCCAGTGTGATACTTGCGTTATGCTCAAATTGTTTCCTAATATGTCAGTCATGTTGAACAAATTTGCCTCTTCTTTTTTTTAATTAATTAATTAATTTATTTATTTTTTATTATACTTTAAGTTTTAGGGTACATGTGCACATTGTGCAGGTTAGTTACATACGTATGCATGTGCCATGCTGGTGTGCTGCACCCACTAACTCGTCATCTAGCATTAGGTATATCTCCCAATGCTATCCCTCCCCCCTCCCCCCACCCCACAACAGTCCCCAGAGTGTGATGTTCCCCTTCCTGTGTCCATGTGATCTCATTGTTCAATTCCCACCTATGAGTGAGAATATGCGGTGTTTGGTTTTTTGTTCTTGCGATAGTTTACTGAGAATGATGATTTCCAATTTTATCCATGTCCCTACAAAGGACACGAACTCATCATTTTTTATGGCTGCATAGTATTCCATGATGTATTTGTGCCACATTTTCTTAATCCAGTCTATCATTGTTGGACATTTGGGTTGGTTCCAAGTCTTTGCTATTGTGAATAATGCCGCAATAAACATACGTGTGCATGTGTCTTTATAGCAGCATGATTTATAGTCATTTGGGTATATACCCAGTAATGGGATGGCTGGGTCAAATGGTATTTCTAGTTCTAGATCCCTGAGGAATCGCCACACTGACTTCCACAATGGTTGAACTAGTTTACAGTCCCACCAACAGTGTAAAAATGTTCCTATTTCTCCACATCCTCTCCAGCACCTGTTGTTTCCTGACTTTTTAATGATTGCCATTCTAACTGGTGTGAGATGGTATCTCATTGTGGTTTTTATTTGCATTGCTCTGATGGCCAGTGATGATGAGCATTTTTTCATGTGTTTTTTGGCTGCATAAATGTCTTCTTTTGAGAAGTGTCTGTTCATGTCATTTGCCCACTTTTTGATGGGGTTGTTTGTTTTTTTCTTGTAAATTTGTTTGAGTTCATTGTAGATTCTGGATATTAGCCTTTTGTCAGATGAGTAGGTTGCGAAAATTTTCTCCCATTTTGTAGGTTGCCTGTTCACTCTGATGGTAGTTTCTTTTGCTGTGCAGAAGCTCTTTAGTTTAATTAGATCCCATTTGTCAATTTTGGCTTTTGTTGTCACTGCTTTTGGTGTTTTAGTCATGAAGTCTTTGCCCATGCCTATGTCCTGAATGGTAATGCCTAGGTTTTCTTCTAGAGTTTTTATGGTTTTAAGTCTTACGTTTAAGTCCTTAATCCACCTTGAGTTAAATTTTATATAAGGTGTAAGGAAGGGGTCCAGTTTCAGTTTTCTGCATATGGCTAGCCAGTTTTCACAACAGCATTTATTCAATAGGGAATCCTTTCCCCATTTCTTGTTTTTGTCAGGTTTGTCAAAGATCAAATGGTTGTAGATGTGTGGCATTATTTCTGAGGCCTCCGTTCTGTTCCATTGGTCTATATATCTGTTTTGCTACCAGTACCATGTTGTTTTGGTTACTGTAGCCTTGTAATATAGTTTTGTCCTTTTTGCTTAGGGTTGTCTTGGCTATACGGGCTCTTTTTTGGTTCCATATGAAATTTAGCTTTTTCTAATTCTGTGAAGAAAGTCTAATCCTGTAAAGAAAGTCTAATTGTGTTATGGGGATATCATTGAATCTATAAATTACTTTGGCCAGGATGGCCATTTTCACAATATTGATTCTTCCTATCCACGAGCATGGAATGTTCTTCCATTTGTTTGTGTCCTCTCTTATTTCCTAGAGCAGTGGTTTGTAGTTTCCCTTGAAGAGATCCTTCACATCCCATGTAATTTGTATTCCTAGGTATTTTATTATCTTTGTAGCAATTGTGAATGAGAGTTCACTCATGATTTGACTCTCTGTTTGTCTATTATTGGTGTATAGGAATGCTTGTAATTTTTACACATTGATTTCGTATCCTGAGAGTTTCCTGAAGTTGCTTATCAGCTTAAGGAGATTTTGGGCTAAGACAATGGGGTTTTCTAAATATACAATCACGTCATCAGCAAACAGAGACAATTTGACTTTCTCTCTTCCTATTTGAATACCCTTTATTTCTTTCTCTTGCCTGATTACCCTAGCCAGAACTTCCAATTCTATGTTGAATAGGAGTGGTGAGAGAGGGCATCGTTGTCTTGTGCTGGTTTTTAAAGGGAATGCTTCCAGCTTTTGCCCATTCAGTATGATATTGACTGTGGGTTTGTCGTAAATAGCTCTTATTATTTTGAGCTTCATTCCATCAATATCTAGTTTATTGAGAGTTTTTAGCATGAAGGGGTGTTGAATTTTATTGAAGGCCTTTTTTTTGCATCTATTGAGATAATCATGTGGTTTTTGACATTGGTCCTGTTTATGTGTGATGGATTATGTTTAATGATTTGCCTATGTTAAACCAGCCTTGCATCCCAGGGATGAAGCCAACTTGATCGTGATGGATAAGCTTTTTGATGTGCTGCTGGATTCGGTTTGCCAGTATTTAATGGATAATTTTTGCATTGATGTTCATCAGGCATATTGGCCTGAAATTTTCTTTTTTTATTGTGTCTCTGCCAGGTTTTGGTATCAGGATGATGCTGGCCTCATAAAATGAGTTAGTGAAGAGTCCCTCTTTTTCTATTGTTTGGAGTAGTTTCAGAAGGAATGGTACCAGCTCCTCTGTGTACCTCTGGTAGAATTCAGCTCTGAATCCATCTGGTCCTGGGCTTTTTTTTTTTTTTTTTGGTTGGTAGGCTATTAATTACTGCCTCAGTTTCAGAACTTGTTATTGGTGTATTCAGGGATTCAACTTCTTCCTGATTTGGTCTTGGGAGGGTGTATGTGTCCAGGAATTCATCCATTTCTTCTAGATTTTCTAGTTTATCTGCATAGAGGTGTTTATAGTATTCTCTGGTGGTAGTTTGTATTTCTGTGGGATCAGTGGTGATCTCCCCTTTATCATTTTTTGTTGTGTCTATTTGATTCTTCTCTCTTTTCTTCTTTGTTAGTCTGGCTAGTGGTCTATTTTGTTAATCTTTTCAAAAAACCAGCTCCCAGATTCCTTGAGTTTTTGAAGGGTTTTTCATGTCTCTATCTCCTTTAGTTCTGCTCTGATCTTAGTTATTTCTTGTCTTCTGCTAGCTTTTGAATTTGTTAGCTCTTGCTTCTCTAGTTCTTTTAATTGGGATGTTAAGGTGTCAATTTTAGATCTTTCCCGTCTTCTCCTGTGGGCATTTAGTACTATAAATTTCCCTGTAACCACTGCTTTAGCTGTGTCCCAGAGATTCTGATATGTTGTGTCTTTGTTCTCATTGGTTTCAATGTACTTATTTATATCTGTCTTCATTTCATTATTTGCCCAGTAGTCATTCAGGAGCAGGTTGTTCAGTTTCCATGTAGTTGTGTGGTTTTAAGTGAGTTTCTTAACCCTGAATTCTAACTTGATTGCACTGTGGTCTGAGTGACTGTTTGTTATGATTTCCATTCTTTTGCACTTGCTGAGGAGTGTTTTACTTCCAATTATATGGTCAATTTTAGAATAAGTGTGATGTGGTGCTGAGAAGAATGTATATTCTGTTGATTTGTGGTGGAGAGTTCTGTAGATGTCTATTAGGTCCACTTGGTCCAGAGCTGAGTTCAAGTCTTTAATATCCTTGTTAATTTTCTGTCTTGTTGATCTGTCTAATATTGACAGTGGGGTGCTAAAGTCTCCCACTATTATTATGTGGGAGTATAAGTCTCTTTGTAGATCTCTAAGAACTTGCTTTATGAATCTGGGTGCTCTTTTATTGGGTGCATATATATTTAGGATAGTTAGCTCTTCTTGTTGCATTGATCCCTTTACCATTATGTAATGCCCTTCTTTCTCTTTTTTGATCTTTGTTTGTTTAAAGTCTGTTTTATCAGAGACTAGGATTGCAGCCCCCTTTTTTTGCTTTCTATTTGCTTGGTAAATATTCCTGCATCCTTTTATTTTGAGCCTATGTGTGTCTTTGCATGTGGGATCAGTCTCCTGAATACAGCACACCTATGGGTCTTGACTTTTTATCCAATTTGCCAGTCTGTGTCTTTTAATTGGGGCATTTAGCCCATTTACATTTAAGGTTAATATTGTTATGTGTGAATTTGATCCTGTCATTATGATGTCAGCTGGTTATTTTGCCTGTTAGTTGATGCAGTTTCTTCAGCATCAATGGTCTTTACAATTTGGTACATTTTTGCAGTGGCTGGTACCGGTTTCTCCTTTCCATATTTAGTGCTTTCTTCAGGAGCTCTTGTAAGGCAGGCCTGGTGGTGACAAAAATTTTTCAGCATTTGCTTGTCTGTAAAGGATTTTATTTCTCCTTCTCTTGTGAAGCTTAGTTTGGCTGGATATGAAATTCTGGATTGAAAATTCTTTTCTTTAAAATGTTGAATATTGGCCCCCAACTTTCTTCTGGCTTGTAGGGTTTCTGCAGAGAGATCTGCTGTTAGTCTGATGGGCTTCCCTTTGTGAGTAACCTGACCTTTCTCTCTGGCTGCTGTTAACATTTTTTCCTTTATTTCAACCTTGGTGAATCTGACGACTATGTGTCTTGGGGTTGCTCTTCTTGAGGAGTATCTTTGTGGTGTTCTCTGTATTTCCTGGTGTTGGCCTGTCTTGCTAGGTTGGGGGAGTTCTCCTGGATAATATCCTGAAAAGTGTTTTCCAACTTGGTTCCATTCTCCCCGTCACCTTCAGGTACACCAATCAAATGTAGGTTTGGTCTTTTCACATAGTCCCGTATTTCTTGGAGGCTTTGTTCATTTCTTTTCATTCTTTTTTTTCTAATCTTGTCTTCATGCTTTATTTCGTTAAGTTGATCTTGAATCTCTGATAGCCTTTTTTTCTGCTTGATCGATTTGGCTATTGATACTTGTGTATGCTTCGCGAAGTTCTTGTGCTGTCTTTTTCAGCTCTGTCAGGTCATTTATGTTTTTCTGTAAACTGGTTATTCTAGTTAGCAATTCCTCTAACCTTTTTTCAAGGTTCTTAGCTTCCTTGCATTGGGTTAGAACATGCGTCTTTAGCTCAGAGGAGTTTGTTATTACCCACCTTCTGAAGCCTACTTCTGTCAATTCATCAAACTCATTCTCTGTCCAGTTTTGTTCCCTTGCTGGGGAGGAGTTGTGATTCTTTGGGGGAGAAGAGGTGTTCTGGTTTTTGGAATTTTCAGCCTTTTTGTGCTGGTTTTTCCGCATCTTTGTGGATTTATCTACCTTTGGTCTTTGATGTTGGTGACCTTCGGATGGGGTTTCTGTGTGGACATCATTTTTGTTGATGTTAATGCTATTCCTTTCTGTTTGTTAGTTCCTTCTAACAGGCCCCTCTGCTGCAGGTCTGCTGGAGTTTGCTGGAGGTCCACTCCAGGCCCTGTTTGCCTGAGTATTACCAGTGGAGGCTCCAGAACAGCAAAGATTTCTGCCTGTTCGTTCCTCTGGAAGCTTTGTCCCAGAGGGGCACCCGCCAGATGCCAGATGGAGCTCTCCTGTATGTGGTGTCTGTCAACCCCTGCTGGGAGGTGTCTCCCAGTCAGGAGGCATAGGGGTCAGGGACCCACTTGAGGAGGCAGTCTGTCCCTTAGCAGAGCTCAAACGCTGTGCTGGGAGATTTGTTGCTGTCTTCAGAGCCGTCAGGAAGGAACATTTAACTCCGCTGAAGCTGTGCCTATAGCTGCTCCTTCCCCCAGGTGCTGTGTCTCAGGGAGATGGGAGTTTTATCTGTATGCCCCTGACTGGTTCTGCTGCCTTTCTTTTTTTTTTTTTTTTTGTTCAATTTCAATTGTTTTATTATAAAACACAAATATAGAAAATGTAACACAAAGAAATGATAGCTTAGAGGATTGTCATAAGGCAAACATCATTCTAACCTCCACCCAAGTGAAAAAATAGAATTCTGCCAGCTACCTGAAAAGCCCTTTCATGGGTCCTGTTCCAATGATGTCCTCCTCCATCCCTCCAAAAGTAACCATGATCTTGACTTTTATGGTAACCACTTCCTTGAATATCTTTACAGTTTTATCACTCCAATTGTGCATCCCTAGACACTCAAGTTTAATTTTGCTCCTTAAAGAAATCTGATATGTCTTTTAAATCTCTTTTAAACTGCAGATTCCCCTACATCTCTTTCTTCTTCTGACAGTTTTTTTGAAAAACCTGTTCCATTTGACATATGGAGATTTTCATAGTCATGGTTTTGCAGATTGCAGTCTTGTGGTGAAATTCAATGTTTCTCCATCCTGTATATTTCCTACAAATTGGCAGCTGTATCCAGAGGTTTGATCAAACCTATATTTGATCCCTTTAACTGGATTGTTAGTGGTGTGTGTTTTTTCATTAGGAGGCTCGTAATGTCTGTTTTTCACTTTTTTCTCTTATATTAGCAGCCATTGGTGTTCAATGTCTAGATCCAGTAATTCGCTGGAGGGTTGTAAGATGGTGATATACTTTTATGTCATTTTCACTTATTTACTGGAATAATTTTGTACAAAAATACCCCCTCCTCCATCTACTATTAAGATACCTAGCAGTATAGTTTATATAAGAAAGGCAAGACAAATTATTTAGTCTTTTATGTACCCAGTTTTCAAAATAACCAGTAGGCTCTCTGTCATCCTCTGAAGATGAGTATTATTTTTTCTTAATATAATTAATTATGAACCATATTTGATTGGTTTCAGTCCATTGTAATGTTTATCCTTATTGAAACTCAAAATGCCCATATTTGGCCAAAGATGGTTCCTCAGTCCTTTGACATGAACCTCATAGGCTTTGATAGCTTCCTTGCTGTCTGGCATGACAAGGTGTCTGGCATGACAAGGCCTTGTAAGGCTTATTGTGTGTATTTTCTGCCCCAGAACAAAAACAGACCATTTCTCCAAGAAGTCCTCATTTTTTTAAATTGGAGGTGATACTTCAAGTCCACAATTTTGGGGGCTAGATTGGCCATTGGGTCATTATTTATGTGTTTACAGTAGGCAGAGGTAGAAAAATGCACACATACACACACACACACACACACACACTTATTTAAAGATAAAACAGTTTGTGATTTCATTTGATGTTCCACATTCAAAACAAATTAAAGAAAAATTTAAACACATTTTTATTTTAGGATAATTTTAGATTTATAAAAAAGTTTCAAATGTACTCTGCATGATTATGGAATAAAATGTTGAAATGTTTGATAATAATCAGGTTTTCTTTTCCTTATAAGTCATTTGCTCTTTTGCCTAGATGCCAAAGCATTGTTTTCCTTTTTTAAAAATTAGAGTCCAGTCATTTTACTATGGTATTCTGTTCCTTTGCTTTAGTTTTTATCTTTAGGCACTTCTATTATCAATTTGTTGGATCTTCTTTGATATCTTCAATATTTGTTTTTTTCCTGTCAAATTCTTTCTGTCTTTTTATTTTATTTTATTTTATTTTGTTTGTTTGTTTTGTTTGACATGGGTGACATACTTTTTTAAAGTATGATGTTTGTATCATACTTTAAGTTTTAGGGTACATGTGCACAATGTGCAGGCTGCTGCCTTTCTTTCAGAGATGCCCTGCCCAGAGAGGAGGAATTTAGAGAGGCAGTCTGGCTACAGAAGCTTTGCTGAGCTGCAGTGGGCTCTGCCCAGTTCAAACTTTCCTGTGGCTTTGTTTACACTGTGAGGGGAAAATTACCTACTCAGTCCTAGTAATGGAGGACGCCTCTGCCGCCACCAAGCTGGAGCATCCCAGGTTGACTTCAGACTGCTGTGCTGACAGCAAGAATTTCAAGTCAGCAGATCTTATCTTGAAGGGCTCTGTTGGGGTGGGATCCGCTGAACTAGGCCACTTAGCTCCCTGGCTTCAGCCCCCTTTCCAGGGGAATGAACAGTTCTGTCTCGCTGGCATTCCAGGCGCTACTGGGGTATGAAAAAGAAAACTCCTGCAGCTAGCTTGGTGTCTGCCCAAATAGGGTGCCACCCAGTTTTGTGCTTGAAACCCAGGGCCCTGGTGGTGTAGGCACCTGAGGAAATGTCCTGGTCCGCGGGTTGTGAAGACTGTGGGAGAAGCGTTGTATCTGGGCTGGAATGCACAGTTCCTCACTGCACAGTCCCTCACAGCTTCCCTTGACTAGGGGAGGGAGTTCCCAGACCCTTTGCGCTTCCTGGGTGAGGCGACGCCCCACCCTGCTTCTGCTCGCCCTCCATGGGCTGCATGCACTGTCTAACCAGTCCCAGTAGGATGAGCTGGGTACCTCAGATGGAAATGCAGAAATCACCCGCCTTCTGCATTGATCTCACTGGGAGTTGCAGTCCAGAGCTGTTCCTATTCAGCCATCTTGCCCAGGAATCATCTTAATTTTCTTAATGGTGTCTTTTGAAGGGCAAAAGTTTTAAATTTTGATCAAATCAAATTTGTCTTTTAAAAAATATTGATTGTAGTCACAAAAATTTTCTCCTGCTTTTTCTTCCTGAAGTTTTTTATTTTTAGTTCTTATATTTGGGTCTGTGATTCATTTTCAGAAAATTTTTGTAATGTATATAATATAGAGTTATTAGGATTTTTTATGTTTGTTTTTGCACATAGATATATCCAGTTGCTCCAGCACTATTTGTTGAAAAGACTACTCTTTCTTAACTTTGCACTTTTATCAAAAATCAATTGACCATACGTGTGAGTTTGAACTCTATTCTGTTTCATTGATCTATATATCTCTTCTTATGCCAATATCATACTATCTTGATTGTAGTGTTACTTCCTGTTCTTTTTCAAAATTGCTTTGGCTAGACTTGGTTGCTTGCATTTCCATAGGGATTTTGGCTACAGCTTGTCAATTTCTATTATAAAATTCCTGGTTAGATTTTGGTAAGGATTGTGTTGACTCGCTATCTCAATTTGGAGAAGAACTGATATCTTAATAATGTTTAGTTTTATAATCAATGAATATGCTGTATCTCTTTATTTATTCAGGTTTTCTCTAATTTATTGCAGCAATCTTTTGCCTAGAGTGCACTTCTTGAGAAACATGAAAGTTATTTTAAGCCACTAAGTTTTGAGAAGTTTTTTAACCCATAGTAGATAGTTGTTACACACTTTGGTACCTGGGAGTGATGTGCTACCATAACAAAACCCTAAAACATGTGGCTTTAGGACTAGGTGGTGGTCTGAAGCTGGAAGAACCTTAACAACATTGTTAGTGAAGGTCTAAGGGCCTTGAAGAGATTCTTAGTGTAACTATATGCCCCTAGAGGTGGCTCATAGTGAGGGCTGAAAGGAAATTAAAGATAATGTTATTGAAAGTTGGAAGAATGGGGATATTTATTAGGTAGTGACAGAAAGTTAAGCAACACTATCATATGAAGTAATGTAGAAAATAGAAATAGAAAATAGGAATAGAAAATTATGTAGATTTCCAAGGAGAATGTTGATGATGACACCTGGTTTCTAGCTGCCTATTATAAAATGGCAGATGAGAGTGTTAAGCAACAGAAAGAACTTTAATATATAAAGAAGCCAGAACTTACTGGGATCAAAAATACAACTTTCTCATTGTAGTTTCTTCAGATGGCAAATGATGCTAAAATTAAGAAAAGGCTTTTGGACGAAGGCCAAATTTAGGGCACTGTCAGGAAAATAAGTAATAAAGATTATTTCAAGGGTGTTATTGTACAACCCTTTGCAAAGATTTGAGGTAGTATTTCATACAGGTAACTATCCCTAAGGATCTTGAGGCACATGCTTTGCAGATTGTCTCTTCTAAACAATAGGGCTTTTAAGAATGTCAACGTGCTTTCCTATAGCAACCTTACAGGAAACTAAAGGTAGAGAAATGCTTATCTTGATGAATTTTGTGGGTGTAACTTTGGAAGATGGGGTGAACCCCAGTATGATTCATAGGAGACCCACAAAGTTTTAAGAGAAGTATACTTGGAGAAACACTGCCAGCTTGGACTACAGGGGACAGAGACAGACCATCACAAAAAGAGAGCTTTGGATTCCTGAAGTAATACTGGTAGGAAGCAGGCTGAGAAAGCTACTTAGCTGCAAACATCAGCATTTTTTAATGGAAAAGGATGACTTGAGGAACTATGAGCTCAGAGCATAGAGCTAAGACCCATGGAGATGCTATGCTGCATTATCAGACAGCTGACCTGAGTCAAGGAGCCAATAGTGTGTGCATGGCTGGATTACAGAATTTTTATGGACTATTGTATCTTTCTTTTGCCTTTATGGACTATTGCCTTTCTTTTCCTCTGTTTTCAATGGGAAAGTCTGTAGTAATTATCCTATGCCTCTTCCACCATTGTATGTCAGTGTGTGAAGGACATATAACTTGTCTCTTTCATTCACCAGGTCTTTGGATTGAGGATAGCTATATTTTATGAGCTGTATTTGATAAATAGCATCTGAGGAGACTCATCCACACCTGGTTGCCTAAGTAAGTGGAGTATATTTTGCTTGTGAAAGGAATATAAAAATGTGTGACCAAAGGTTATGTTTACAATTTCTTTGGCACTCCTTCCACAGAAGGTGGAGTCTAATTGCCCTTGCCTTATTATGGGTGAGCCTTAATGACTTGCTTCTAACAAAACAGAATGAGACAGAAGTGATGTTGCATGGTTTCCAAGGCTATGTCGTAAAAGGTGATAGAATTTCCAGCTGGCATGCTCACTGTCTTTCAGGACACATGCCGTGGGTATCCTGAGCTGCCATTTAGGAAGTCTAGCTACTCTAAAGCCTCCATGCTGGAGAGACCACGTGGAGAGACCACACAGAGATTGAGAGTAAGATGCTTGAGAAGTCCCAACTTTCCCAGCTCCAGCATTTTGGGTCTTCTCAGCCCAAGCACTAGATGTGCAGCCCCAGCCCATGGTGAGTAGAAACAAGCTGTCCCTGCTAACCCTGCTCAGATTTCATATTTCTGATAAAATATGTTGTTTTTTGCAACTACAAGTTTGAGGTGGTTAGCTACACAGCATTGGATAATTGGAACAGAGGACCTTTAACTGTCTTATTCTCCTTACTGCTGTATTTACTATTGAGAGCCAGAACTGTTCTGCACTACTTTTTGTTTTTTAATATATATGGCTCCAAATAATGCCTTTTTCCACAATTGATACTCAATAAATCCAGTTGGTGATATTAAATGGATTGGAGCACAACCCAGAATACATGCACCTGGCTCTTTTAAAGCAGGTCTATTCTGGCAATATGTTTGGATTGGTTTACATTTCCCCTTGAAAGTTTGTTCTTGTTGCTTTGTTTACGTTAGCTACGTTCTACCCTTTCCTCTAGTTCACAAACTAGTGTCCAGCATTTCTTTCACTTCATCTCCACTTCTACTCCTTAACCTAACTTTTACCTCATGGCCTGATGATAACTATAAACTATATTGAACTATATGTAAGTTTTATAAGGTCAAGAGCCACTGTATCTCCCTGGAACACAGTGCCTAGTACAGAGTAAAACACTCAGTAATCATTTATTGATTTATCATAACTATGTAGGAGACACCAAAGTAACCTTATATGTATAATCTCCTTTAATCTCTACAACACATTATTAGGATTATTATCCCCATTTTGCAGATAAGGAAGTTGAATAAATTAATAAAGTGATTTTCCCAAGTTAGTACAGTCAATAGTGAAGACAGGATTTCAACCAAAAGTCTGTTTGACTTCAAGGCCTATGCTATAATGACTGATTTTTACCTGGTTTTGCTGTTAACCATAAATTTCTAGTGGTTGAACTAGGTATTATCCATTGACTTTGCCTACACCATGTATTTTATTGGATATTTGGCCATTGCTTCTCCAGAACTTATGCCTTGCTTGTCCCTGATTTGTGTGTAGCTACATTCCATCCTGTGGTTCACATTTGAGTATCCATAGAAAGAATCTACCAAAATGTGATTAACTGTGCACATAAAATTCTGAACTAAGAAGACCTATTTCAGTAACACAGAGAATAACTTGTCTAGATGGAAAAGTTATGAAATCTAACATTCACTGGAGCCATTGAAATGTTTCCATGTTTGAAAAAAATTAAGATTTGTAAGAATGAATGAAAAGACCTATCGGAAGTCTTTTCTAATGTTAGATTTCACACTCATAGAATTGGACATTTTAAATATTGCAGATATACCGGTTAAATGCTTTTGCTCTGTTAAGTTGAAATCACTTGCTCATATGGAGTCTGTTTTCCTGTTGCATGTTGGCATGAGAGTTAACTCTGTTGCCTGCTCTTGGCCATTTGTTCCTCAGCTTTTTGTGTCAATGAACACGTATGTGTACAATATTTGCCACCCTTCTTTTAAGAATTTCTATTCATATATCATTTACGAATTAGACAAAGTGAATGCATAAAAACTGAGAGAAGTTAACAAGGTAAACCAAGAGAGCTGTATCTGATAAATAGCATCTGAGGAGACTCATTGACACCCAGTTGCCTAAGTAAGTGGAATATATTTTGTGTATGAAAGGAATATAAAAATTTGTGATCAAAAGTTATGTTTGCAATTTCTTTGACACTCCTTCCACAGAAGGTGGAGTCTAATAGAAGCATTTGAAAAATCAAAGTGCAATGAGTACAAAAATATCTTTTTACTGTCATAACCTAATTGTACTGACACCTTATTATGTTTGATAGTCAATTCTCATTTGTCTTTAATAATTGATAATGGGAAAATACTTCATTTTAGATGAGATCAGATTCAATGGTTATTATTTCCTTGGGCTGCTTTTACTTGGAAATAATTTCATCTGACTTTATAGATAAGATCATGGTATTGAATTGAGTTGCAGAGTTGCAATTCTGTTTACAACTACAACTTTTGCTCTTCCTATAAAAATGTGCTTAACAATTACTTATAGAGGACCTACCATATGGAAATAAATGCCTAGAGGCTATGGGAGATACAAATTAGTTGAGACAGCCCCTTTCTCAATGAGTTTTTAATTTAATAGAGGATTCATTCCTTTGTTCATTCAGTCATTTAGTCAGTAAACAATATTGATTGAATACCTACTGAGTGCAGGCATTGTGAAAGCAATGATCACACATTAGAAGAAAAGATAAAACTGATCCCTAGCCTTCAAAACTCATGGTCTAATAGGAGGTCCCAAGTAAAGAAAATACAGCAGAATAGCATGATTGAATGATTGATTCATATTGAGTTAAAATATGTCACTTTTGGCTGGGATGCTCAAGGAAGACTTTCTTGAAGTTATACTTCAAATATTATAAGTCACTGTATGAAATAAATGCTCAGAGGCTTCATTTTTGAAATTAATTATAAAAGAGGCACAAAAACCAAATGCAGTACTGTAGATTTCCAAAATGGTCATAATTCTCTACCCCTGTCTATATTCACATCTCGTAAAATATGATGTATTTTCTTCCATCAAGAGGTGCCATCTGTTTCTCTACCTCTGGAATTTGGGTAGGCATTGTGACTTGATTTTGCCCATAAAATATAGCAGATGTGATGTTGTGCCAATTCTCAGCGTAGGCCTCAAGCCTGCATGCTTCTGCTCTTTCTTAGAATCCTCCTCAGCTTACACGAATAAGCTTGGGCAAGCTCATTCATGATAAGAGACTGTGTAGAAGAGAAATGTGCCATCCCAGCTTAGTCCTTCTTAGATAGCTGCCACACAGCCAACATGGCAGCTGATGTCATGCATTAATGATATTAGGAGTTATGGCAAGAGCAACCCACATGGGATCATTTGAAATTATCAAACCACCAAATTGTGAGATAAAGACAGATTTGTTGACTTATATCCCTACATTTTAGATGGTTTATTACACAGCAATAACTAGCTGATATGCCAGTTAATAAAAATCTTCCTAATGCTTTAGAGTTGGGGGGAGTAGCACAGTTAATAGGTGGAACAGCATGTAGGAAAAAAATTTAATTACCAAGCTCTTGAGACCATTTATATGGCATATGTATTTTTTCAGAATTTTTTTTAGCAAGCCAATCTTCTTTCCTATGGTGAATTCTTATGACAAATGTGGAGTTAGGATTTAAATTAGGCATAGGCTATATTTCTTTCCAAAATGTTGTATCAAATTAATAGGAAATAGGTATTTATTTTCACAAAAACCATGTGCTGTAAATTTTTAGTGTTTTTTGTTTTATTTTCTGGGCACCACTTTACAAGGTATAAGTGATACATTAAGGTTTTATTCAGCTGCATCTTGGGATCACTTGCAAGGATAATTTGTGATGAAAAATATAAATGGGCCACAGAGAATCAGTGAGACCCTGTGCTGTGCTATAGTTAAAGAGGAATATAGTGAGGAAGAAAGAATGGGAGACTTGGAGTCCAAACAACTATATCTGTTCAGAAAATATAATTTCCTTTGTATTTTTAGAAGATTATTTTTAATCTTCATAACTTTTTTCTTGCTTCCCAGAATTAAGAGGTAATGTGAAAACACAGCTGTTTCATGATTATTTTTGTAATAAAAGTAAAACTGATTTTGATTCCTTTGTAAAAGGAAACCTGATTTGTATTGTCTGAATAAACCATATTTTAAAACTTAATGTAATATGCATAATTATTTCATGCATCTTTACATATTATTATTATTATTACTTTGAGATGGAGTCCCGCTCTGTCACCCAGGCTGGAGTGCAGTGGTGCAATCTCGGCTCACTGCAACCTCCGCCTCCTGGGTTCAAGCGACTCTCTTGTCTCAGCCTCCCCAGTAGCTGGGATTACTGGGCTTCCTTACATATTCTTAAACATGTCCTTAATTTAGAGAAAGCACAGGTAGAAGAGATAATTTCAGGTTTTCTTAAAATGTCCATATCTCTACCTGAAACAATTTTGTTTGCCTTCAGAATGTTCATTAAATTTACATCTATATTATTATGTTATTCAAACTGGACATGGGTCAGTTCCTCTCCTTTAAAAAAAAAATAACTTACATAGAGCCTACCTTAATCCTGGGGATGGACAAGAATATCAGTAGACTTCAACCAACCTGAGCATCATCTTGTCGGAAAATATGATAAGAATGTTATGTCTCCATTTCCCTGAGGAGGGTCAGTATTACTGAGGATAGAAGAATTTTATCATGCAGTTCATTTCACAAGGCTTCAGATATGAAGAAGTGTAGAGAGATGTTAACGGACAAACCAAACTTGCAAAATATTTTAAAGAGGCTTATTTTGAGTCAATATGAGTGACTGTGGCCTGGGAAAAATAAAAACCCAGGACGTCTTGAGTACGTGGTCCCACAGTTTGGTTTTACACATTTTAGGGAGGCAGGAGTTACAGGTAAAGACATAAATCAATACATGGAAGGTCTGCATTGGTTTGGCCTTAAAAAGTGAGATATCTTTAAGTGGGGGCTTATAGGTTATAGGCAGGCTTCCAGATTCTTTAATTTGTAATTGGTTAAAGGAGTAAGGCTCTGTCTAAAACTTGAGGTCAGCGGAAAGAAATTTTTACAATAAGGATGCTTTGCCAGAGTCAGCCACAACATACTGGGTCAAAATGACCTGTTTAGCTAGACTGATGGCCTGCAGATGTGACTTAACCCTTGCCTTGCATGGCTTAGGTCTTGTTTGTAATTTGGCATCTTATTGCCACAAAGAGTCTGTTTTGGCAGTCTATGATCTCTATTTTAACATTAATCCTGGTCAGTTGTGACTAAATTCCAAAATGGTGGGGGGTATAATGAGGCATGTCCAACATCCCTTACCGTCACGGCTGACAACTCAGTTTTTAAGGTTTCTCTGGGATTCACTTGGTTAAGAGGGGGTCCACTCGGTCAGTGGGGGGATTAGGATTGTATTTCTAGTTTACAGGTAGCAGTCAGTACAGTGACTATGAACGTCTTCTGATTTGTGCTAAGCAGGATGGCTTTTTAAAAGAGGCCACTCTGTCAGTTTCCTTTCCACAGTTAAACATCCTTTTTTTCAAGGGAGGAAGAGATCATGTAATTGCCAGGTATACATTTGTTATATTTATTAAGTGTTGATAAATGAACTCTAACATCTAACAATTTGAAGGCTGCGCTCTTGGCACCTTCACATTAGTTAAGATTTCTGATTAAACTTCAGAAATAAAGTTTTTTTGTTTTTAAAAATACAGCTGTCTTGGTGACCCCTTATCTTGACCAGGTGTCAAGGTGAGCTGTCTTGGAGCTCTCGGGTAGAGGACTTCTCTGCCCGTGAAGTCCTCAGAAAAGCCTTCAGTGTCTTCTAGTCATTTGCCCAGTAGTTTCTCCTGGTAGAAAAGGGCTTCTTAAATCATGTAAAAAAGTGTTGTGTTTACCTCAGCTGGAATTTTTCATGTTTTTTTTATAGAGTTGTAGAAGCTTATTCAGTTTCTGGTCTAGCAGGTAAGGAGCTTGGAAGTCACTCTGTCCTCACAAACTGAAAATCAGTAACTCTTCTATGCGAAAAGCAAGGTGACAGGAAAATTGCTGTCCCCCAAATTGGAGAAACAGACAGATGGATAGAGAGAATTACTATTTACCAGAGCAGAAACCCATAAGCAGAAACCTCCGTGGGAAACAGTGCCTGGATAGGAAAACCTAAACTGTAATAGGCAAATTGCTGGAAGTTCAGTATGAATAAGTCTGAGCTAAAAACTCCATGGACCCCCCACTTTCAAGGACACACTTTCACACGTTCTATAAACCAGGTTTATAGAGTGACGATGGGAGAAAAATCCCCTTGTGCCTCTGATAGCGGGGAAGAGACAATTAACCATTTTGAAATATGCCAGAGCATTCTGTTCCTTTTAACAAGGCCTGTCCTCAAGAGAAATTGTTTTATCACAGCCTAACTTACTAGGGCTTAATCAGAACCTAACTGACTTGGGGGAAGGGAATACCCAACGCCAGCCTACTGTAGCTGTCCTTTCCCACCTAGAGGGAGAAAAAACTGAGAAGCACTTGTGAAGTTCACAGGCCAGGGGCACCAGCTCACTAAAAGACTGAAACCTAATCATGGAACTATAGAATGCTTCCCCTCCCCTCATACCTTACCACCATGTCACCAAAAGTTTACTTATCAGAGTTCCTTTAGCCCAGTACAGTATGTCTAGCTTTCAACAAAAAATTACAAGGTATACTAAAAGGCAAAAAACACAATTTGAAAAGACAAAGCAGTCACGTACCAGACTCAGATATAGCAGGGATGTTGGAATTATCAGACTGGGAATTTGAAACACTAGAAAGGCTGTAATTGAAAAAGTAGACAACATAAAAGAACAGATGGGTGAGGTAAGCAGAGAGATGAAAATGTAAAGAATCAGAAGTGCTGGAGACAACACTAACAGAAATGAAGAATGCCTTTGACAATGGGCTCATTAATAGACTGGACGCAGCTCAGGAAAGAATCTTGGAGCTGGAGGGTATGTCAATAGAAACTTCCAAAACTAAAAAAGCAAAAAGATCAAAACAATAAAAAATAAAAAGGAACATAATCTCCAAGAACTGTGGGGCAACTACAAAAGGTATAACATACACATAATGGGAGCACCAGAAGAGAAGAAAGACAGAAAGGAACAGAAGAAATAGCTGAAGCAATAATGGCTCAGAATTTCCCTAAATTAATATCAAACAAAACCCCACAGATATAGGAAGCTGGATAAATGCCAAAACAACAACAACAATAAACCCCTCAAAATGGATACCTAGGCATATCATAGTCAAACTACAGAAAAATCACACATAAAAAATATAGAAAGATCCAAAGCAAAAAAAAAGCAGTTATAAAGGAATAAAGAATTACGTTTGACTTCCGCTCAGAAACCATGCAAGCATGAAAATAGTGGGGTGAAATACTTAAATAAAATCCACCAATCTAAAATTCTGTATCCTGAGAAATTATCCTTCAAAAGTAAAGGTGAAATAAAGGACTTTTTCAGACAAAAATTGAGGGAGTTTGTTGTCAGTACACCTGACTTGCAAAAATTGTTAAGTTCTTCCTAGAGAATGCAGTTGATATGGGTCAGAAATTCAGATCTGCACAAAAAATGGAAAATCATTAGAAATGGAATAAGCAAAGATAAGTTAAAATTATTTTTCTTATTCTTAATTGATCTAACAAATAACAGTTTGTTATAATAATAGCCACCATGTATCCAATTATTATAGCTTATGTATAAGTGCAATGAATGACAGCAGTGATATAAAGGATGGAAGGGAGGAATTAGGAATAGCGTAAGGCACTTGCATTACCCACAAAGGGGTATAGTGTTTTCTGAAAGTGGAATTGGATTAGTAGTACATTGCAAACTCCAGGGCAACCACTAAAAACAGTGAATAAAGAAATGTAACTGAAATAAATAAATAGTGTAAATAAATAAATATAACACTAGGAGAGAAAATGGAATAACATAAAATGCTCAGTTAAAACCAAAAATGGCAGAAAAAAGGTGGAAGTCAATAATTGGAACAAAGTACAAGGGAAACAAATAGAAAACAGTAATAGACATGGTAGATAGACATCACTTGAAAAGTTAATGGTCTAAATACAGCAAGTAAAAGACACTGTCAGAGTGGATCAAAAAACAAGACTCCACTATATGTTGTTTTCAAGAAGCTCACTTTCAATATAATGACACATATATTAAAAGTAAAAAGATGGTTAGCATATACCATGCTAACACTAATCAAAACTAAGCTGAACTAGCTATATTAATTTCAGACAGAGTAGACTTCAGAGCAAGGAAGTTTATTAGGACTCTGGGTTAATTCATAATTGTCCCAAAAACATTTCAAAACATTCTAAAAACAAAGTCCTAACTAAATCCTGATTCTTTCACATTTGCCTCCAAATTATACTCTCAGTTTTTATCCAGTTGTCAGTATGTCAGTGATTAGGCTTAGTTCCTAAATCCATAACCAGTGACCCTGCAGGAAGAAAACAGTACCACAATTTTCAGGTCAAGACAGTTACTAAAATTTTCCATTATAAAGCACATTGTAAAAAATAAACAATAAAGGGTACTGGTTAAAAATGACTTTGGCACCAACTAAGCTTGGTCTTAATTCAGATTTATAAAGCTGAGCTACTTAATGTAAGTGACTCTGCTTCCTCTGACTCAATTATTTTGTATTTCATAAAATAGGGGTAATAATAATGTTTTGGATATAGGATTTTTGTGAGGATAGAATGAAATCATGTACATTAAGTATCTAGCACATAACGAGTGTGTTATTTTATAAAGAAAATGTATAAATGGAATAATTATAAAATGCAAATTTCACCCAATTTGGTTATAATATTTAATGATTTTTTATTATTAGTTTTTCCCACTTAACAGGAATAAGAAACTATCTAAATGTATCATCCAAATGTGTTTATGGGGGAATACACATGCATTCATATCCTGTACAGATTTGCTGTTTGATTAAAGCAGCTATGCTATGCAGAGGTTCACTATAAAGCTTTTTTGCTGTTGTTAATGTAAGCATGGTGCCATGTTGCTGTTTTAATCTTTTATTTTCCAGCCTGGGAAAAACTTCCGCTATTCCTTTGCTGACTGCAGGAATGCTTGAGATGCATGCACCTATTCATTTTTAAAAATTTATTGAGCACAGGGTCTGGTTCCAAGATGGTTGAATAGGAACAGCTCCAGTCTACAGCTCCCAGCATGAGCGACGCAGAAGATGGGTGATTTCTGCATTTCCAACTGAGGTACTGGGTTCATCTCACTGGGGCTTGTCGGACAGTGGGGGCAGGACAGTGGGTGCAGCCCACCGGTGTGAGCAGAAGCAGGGTGAGGCACCACCTCACCCGGGAAGCACAAGGGGTCAGGGAATTCCCTTTCCTAGCCAAGGGAAGGGGTGACAGACGGCACCTGGAAAATCAGGTCACTCCCACCCTAATACTGCACTTTTCCCATGGTCTTAGCAAATGGCACACCAGGAGATTATGTCCCATGCCTGGCTTGGAGGATCCCACGGCCATGGAACCTCGCTCATTGCTCACTGAGAACAAACTGCAAGGCAGCAGCGAGGCTGGGGGAGGGGTGCCTGCCATTGCTGAGGCTTGAGTAGGTAAACAAAACTGCCAGAAAGCTCGAACTGGGTGGAGCCCACCTCAGCTCACTGAGGCCTGCCTGCCTCTGTAGACTCCACCTCTGGGGGCAGGGCATAGCCGAACAAAAGGCAGCAGAAACCTCTGCAGACTTAAATGTCCCTGTCTGACAGCTTTGAAGAGAGTAGTGGTTTTCCCAGCAGAGAGTTTGAGATCTGAGAACGGACAGACTGCCTCCTCAGGTGGGTCCCTGACCTCTGAGTAGCCTAACTGGGAGGGACCCCCAAGTAGGGGCAGACTGACACCTCACACGGCTGGGTGCCCCCCTGAGACGAAGCTTCTAGAGGAATGATCAGGCAGCAGCATTTGCTGTTCAGCAATATTCGCTGTTATGCAGCCTCCGCTGCTGATACCTAGGCCAACAGTGTCTGGAGTGGACCTCCAGCAAACTCCAACAGACCTGCAGCTGAGGGTCCTGACTGTTAGAAGGAAAACTAACAAACAGAAAGGACATCCACACCAAAAACTTATCTGTACATCACCATTATCAAAGACCAAAGGTAGATAAAACCACAAAGATGGGGAAAAAACAAAGCAGAAACGCTGAAAATTCTAAAAATCAGAGCACCTCTTCCCCTCCAAAGGAACACAGCTCCTCACCAGCAATGGAACAAAGCTGGACAGAGAATGACTTTGACAAGTTGAGAGAAGAAGGCTTCAGATGATCAGACTTCTCTGAGCTAGAGGAGGAAGTTCAAACCCATCACAAAGAAGCTAAAAATCTTGAAAAAAGATTAGATGAATAGCTAACTAGAATAACCAGTGTAGAGAAGTCCTTAAATGACCTGATGGAGCTGAAAACCATGGCATGAGAACTACGTGACGAATGCACAAGCTTCAGTAGCCAATTTGATCAACTGGAAGAAAGGGTATCAGTGATTGAAGATCAAATGAATGAAATGAAGTGAGAAAGAAGTTTAGAGAAAAAAGAGTGAAAAGAAATGAACAAAGCCTCCAAGAAATACGGGACTACATGAAAAGACCAAAGCTATGTCTGAGTGGTGTACCTGAAAGTGATGGGGAGAATGGAACCAAGTTGGAAAACACTCTGCAGGATATTATCCAGGAGAACGTCCTCAACCTAGCAAGGCAGGCCAACATTCAAATTCAGGAAATACAGAGAACGCCACAAAGATAACTCCTCGAGAAGAGCAACTCCAAGACACATAATTGTCAGATTCACCAAAGTTGAAATGAAGGAAAAAGTGTTAAGGGCAGCCAGAGAGAAAGGTTGGGTTACCCACAAAGGGAAGCCCATCAGACTAACAGCTGATCTCTCGGCAGAAACTCTACAAGCCAGAAGAGAGTGGGGGCCAATATTCGACATTCTTAAAGAAAAGAATTTTCAACCCAGAATTTCATATCCAGCCAAACTAAGCTTCATAAGTGAAGGAGAAATAAAATCCTTTACAGACAAGCAAATGCTGAGAGATTTTGTCACTACCAGGCCTGCCCTAAAAGAGCTCCTGAAGGAAGCACTAAACATGGAAAGGAACAACCGGTACCAGCCACTGCAAAATCATGCCAAATTGTAAAGACTATTGAGGCTAGGAAGAAACTGCATCAACTAACGAGCAAAATAACCAGCTAACATCATAATGACAGGATCAAATTCACACATAACAATATTAACCTTAAATGTAAATGGGCTAAATGCTCCAATTAAAAGACACAGACTGGCAAATTGGATAAAGAGTCAAGACCCATCAGTGTGCTGTATTCAGCAGACCCATCTCACGTTCAGAGACACACATAGGCTCAAAATAAAGGGATGGAGGAAGATCTACAAAGCAAATGGAAAATAAAAAAAGGCAGGGGTTGCAATCCTAGTCTCTGATAAAACAGACTTTAAACCAACAAAGATCAAAAGAGACAAAGCCATTACATAACGGTAAAGGGATCAATTCAACAAGAAGAGCTAACTGTCTTAAATATATATGCACCCAATACAGGAGCACCCAGATTCATAAAGCAAGTTCTTAGAGACCTAGAAAGAGACTTAGACTCCCACATAATAATAATGGGAGAGTTTAACACCCCACTGTCAACATTAGACAGATCAATGAGACAGAAAGTTAACAAGGATATCCAGGAATTGAACTCAGCTCTGCACCAAGCAGACCTAATAGACATCTACAGAACTCTCCACCCCAAATCAACAGAATATACATTCTTCTCAGCACCACACTGCACTTATTCCAAAATTGACCACATAGTTGGAAGTAAAGCACTCCTCAGCAAATGTAAAAGAACAGAAACTATAACAAACGGTCTCTTAGACCACAGTGCAGCCAAAGTAGAACTGAGGATTAAGAAACTCACTCAAAACCACTCAACTACATGGAAACTGAACACCCTGCTCCTGAATGACTACTGGGTACATAATGAAATGAAGGCAGAAATAAAGATGTTCTTTGAAACCAATGGGAACAAAGACACAACATACCAGAATCTCTGGGACACATTTAAAGCAGTGTGTAGAGGGAAATTTATAGCACTAAATGCCCACAAGAGAAAGCAGGAAAGATCTAAAATTGACACCATAACATCACAATTAGAAGAACTAGAGAAGCAAGAGCAAACACATTCAAAAGCTAGCAGAAGGCAAGAAATAACTAAGATCAGAGAAGAACTGAAGGAGATAGAGACACAAAAAAACCTTCAAAAAAATCAATGAATCCAGGAACTGGTTTTTTGAAAAGATCAACAAAATTGGTAGACCACTAGCAAGACTAATAAAGAAGAAAAGAGAGAAGAATCAAATAGACACAGCAAAAAATGATAAAGGGGATATCACCACCGATCCCACAGAAATACAAACTACCATCAGAGAATACTGTAAACACCTCTACACAAATAAACTAGAAAATCTAGAAGAAATGGATAAATTCCTCGACACATACACCCTCCCAAGACTAAACCAAGAAGAAGTTGAATCTTTAAATAGACCAATAACAGGCTCTGAAATTGAGGCAGTAATTAATAGCCTACCAACCAAAAAAATTCCAGGACCAGATGGATTCACAGTCGAATTCTACCAGAAGTACAAGGAGGAGCTGGTACCATTCCTTCTGAAACTATTCCAATCAGTAGAAAAAGAGGGAATCCTCCCTAACTCATTTTATGAGGCCAGCATCAACCTGATACTGAAGCCTGGCAGAGACACAACATAAGAGAATTTTAGACCAATATCCCTGATGAACATAGATGCAAAAATCCTCAATAAAATACTGGCAAACCAAATCCAGCAGCACATCAAAAAGCTTATCCACCATGATCAAGTGGGCTTCATCCCTGGGATGCAAGGCTGGTTCAACATACGGAAATCAATAAAAGTAATCCAGCATATAAACAGAACCAAAGACAAAAACCACATGACTATCTCAATAGATGCAGAAAAGGCCTTTGAGAAAATTCAACAATCCTGCATGCTAAAAACTCTCAATAAATTAGGTATTGATGGGACGTATCTCAAAATCATAAGAGCTGTTTATGACAGACCCACAGCCAGTATCATACTGAATGGGCAAAAACTGGAAGCATTCCCTTTGAAAACTGGCACAAGACAGGGATGCCCTCTCTCACCACTCCCATTCAAGATAGTGTTGGAAGTTCTGGCCAGGGCAATCAGGCAGGAGAAAGAAATAAAGCATATTCAATTAGGAAAAGAGGAAGTCAAATTGTCCCTGTTTGCAGATGACATGATTGTGTATTTAGAAAACCCCGTTGTCTCAGCCCAAAATCTCCTTAAGCTGATAAGCAACTTCAGCAAAGACTCAGGATACAAAATCAGTGTGCAAAAATCACAAGGATTCTTATACACCAATAACAGAGAGCCAAATCATGAGTGAACTCCCATTCACAATTGCTACAAAGAGAATAAAATACCTAGGAATCCAACTTACAAGGGATGTGAAGGACCTCTTCAAGAACTATAAACCACTGCTCAGTGAAATAAAAGAGGACACAAACAAATGGAAAAACATTCCATGCTCATGGATAGGAAGAACCGATATTGTGAAAATGACCATACTGCCTAAGGTAATTTATAGATTCAACGCCATCCCCATCAAGCTACCAATGACTTTCTTCACAGAATTGGAAAAAACTACTTTAAAGTTCATATGGAACCAAAAAAGAGCCCGCATTGCCAAGTCGATCCTAAGCCAAAAGAACAAAGCTGGAGGCATCATGCTACCTGACTTCAAACTATACTACAAGGCTACAGTAACCAAAACAGCATGGTACTGGTACCAACACAGAGATATAGAACAATGGAACAGAACAGAGCCCTCAGAAATAATGCCACACATCTACAACCATCTGATCTTTGACAAACCTGACAAAAACAAGCAATGGGGAAAGGATTCCCTATTTAATAAATGGTGCTGGGAAAACTGGCTAGCCATATGTAGAAAGCTGAAACTGGATCCCTTCCTTACACCTAATACAAACATTAATTCAAGATGGGTTAAAGACTTAAATGTTAGACCTGAAACCATAAAAACCCTAGAAGAAAACCTAGGCAATACTATTCAGGACATAGGCATGGGCAATGACTTCATGTCTAAAACACCAAAAGCAATGGCAACAAAAGCCAAAATTGACAAATGGGATCTAATTAAACTAAAGAGCTTCTGCACAGCAAAAGAAACTACCATCAGAGCGAACAGGCAACCTACAGAATGGGAGAACATTTTTGCAATCTACTCATCTGACAAAGGGCTAATATCCAGAATGTACAATGAACTCCAACAAATTTACAAGGAAAAAACAACTCCATCAAAACGTGGGCAAAGGATATGAATAGACACTTCTCAAAAGAAGACATTTATGCAGCCAAAAGACACATGAAAAAATGCTCATCATCACTGGCCATCAGAGAAATGCAAATCAAAACCACAATGAGATACCATCTCACACACCAGTTAGAATGGCAATTAGTAAGAAGTCGGGAAACAACAGGTGCTGGAGAGGATGTGGAGAAATAGGATCACTTTTACACTGTTGGTGGGACTGTAAACTAGTTCAACCATTGTGGAAGACAGTGTGGCGATTCCTCAGGGATCTAGAACTAGAAATACCATTTGACACAGCCATTCCATTATTGGGTATATACCCGAAGAATTATAAATCATGTTGCTATAAAGACACATGCACATGTATGTTTAGTGGCACTATTCACAATAGCAAAGACTTGGAACCAACCCAAATGTCCATCAATGATAGACTGAATTAAGAAAATGTGGCACGTATACATCATGGAATACTATGCAGCCATAAAAAAGGATGAGTTCACGTCCTTTGTAGGGACATGGATGAAGCTGGAAACCATCATTCTCAGCAGACTATCACAAGGACAAAAAACCAACCACCACATGTTCTCACTCATAGGTGGGAATTGAAGAATGAGAACACTTGGACACAGGAAGGGGAACATCACACACCAGGGCCTGTTGTGGGATCGGGGGAAGGAGGAGGGAAAGCATTAGGAGATATACCTAGTGCAAATGATGAGTTAATGGGTGCAGCACACCAACATGGCACATGTATACGTATGTAAGAAACCTGCACGTTGTGCACATGTACCCTAGAACTTAAAGTATAAAAAAAAGAAATTTGTTGAGCACATACTATATGCCAGGCACTGTAGGAGGTGCTAGAGAGGCAGTAGTGAATAAGTTCCATGCTTTCATGCAGTGTATCTTCTAGCGTGGAATCCTCAGTGCCCACGCCATGGACGCGTATTGGTTTGTGGCCTATTAGGAACCAAGCCACACAGCAGGAGGTGAGCGATGGGCAAGTGAGCATTATCAGCTGAACTCTGCCTCTTGTCAGATCAGTGGACTCTTATGGGAGCACAAACCCTATTGTGAACTGTGCATGCAAGGGATCTAGGTTGTGCAGTCCTTATGAGAATTGAATACCTGGTGATCTGGGGCGGAACAGTTTCATCCCAACACCATTCCCCCATCAATCCCCAACCTCCTAGGTCTATGGAAAAAATTTTCTTCCATGAAACCGGTCCCTTGTGCCAAAAAGTTTGAGGACCGCTGTTCTAGTGGGAGAAGCAGGCAAGGGATAAGAAAAGTAATAATCTTCAAATAATGATACCATGACGAAAATGAAAGAGTGACTTGGTAATGTATTCGGGTGAAAGGCATGATTGCATTACACAGAGTCAAAGCAGGCTCTGAGAAGACAGGATTTTGAGCTGAAAATCACAAGAAAAGAACTGGATAAACAAAGAGTAGGGCAACAAGCATACCAGGCAGAGAAAACATCGTGTGCAAGTTCCCTGAGGTGGAAATAAGACAGTTTTACAAATCCCTGAGTAACTTGCATGTAAATCCAGTCAATCATTTTATTATTTACTAGATGAGCTCACCATTTAAAAGAACATGTCAGATTCCTTTTTAAAGTCATGACTCCCAACTTCTATGCAGTGGTTTCTAAACTATTGTGTGTTGAAAAATCACCTGCAGAGTTGTTGAAAATGGTTTCCTGAGCTGTATCCTCAGAGAATCTGATTCAGCAGGTGGCGAGGCCCGCAGATTTGCATTTGTAACACACTCAGGTGATGCCAGTGCTACTAGTCTGAGGACCATGCTTGGAGAACTGCTGCTCTAATGTATGTTTTGTGAGTTTAGTATCTATTTGCTAAAAGTAAAGCATAACAAAATTTTCTTTTTTGTTAAAGACTAGACTGCATGCTGATGATCTGAAATTAGTTTTTGGAGGTGCAGTGGAAAAGTACACAAAACATTAAAGGTTAAAAGAAGTAGCCTCAATGTTTTATACTGCATTCAAAGCATCTATAGTAAGATGAGCTTAATTTCAATACAGTCAATTAGAGACGGTTAATGTCACTGTTTTTGTTTGAATCAGGTTGCAAAAATTACTTTTTAAAACAGTGAAAAGACTTTAAATGAGAGATTACTGATTTTCTAAACTTATTTTTATTTCTTGACTGCGAGATCACAGAAATTGTGTATTAAATCCTGTTAATCTGGAGAATATGGGAAGGTTGTTCTTTTCATCAGCTGCCATTCAGGAGGACACATATGGAAAAGAGATGGAGAAAGGAAGAAGGACATCAGGCTAGTCAGCCAGATCTGCTCAAATCATTCTGGTCAGCTGAGCTGGGAGGACATATGTCAAAGAAGCCAGTGTGCTCCTGTTCCTAGTAGTTGTTCTCAGGAAAGGATTTTATAAGCAAATCGCCTGTGCTTTGAACATTGTGACCTTAGTAGCATCAGGGATAGGATACGGATGATGAAAACAAAAGCTAACAGTTATCCAGCCCGTACTGTATGCTACTGCTCTACTTGCTTTCCATGATTCATTGATAACCCTCACTACACACATGTGAGGTAGACGGTAGTAGCATCTCATTTTATAGACAATGAAAGTGAGGCAATGAGTGGTTCAGTAATTTAGGTTACTAGGCAGTAAGTTGAAAAGCTGGGATTCAAATCTAAATGATGTGAATTCAGTCTGACCTCTTAGACATTGCATTATATTGCCTCACATTTGACAAGAGTCTCTAAATGAAGATTTTTCCGGATTTGTTCCTGTAATCCATATGCACTCTTTTACAATGCAAGGATTCCACAATTTCTTTCTGTTTTTAATCTATCTGCCTAGGTCTGAAAAGATGTTCCAAAGGAGGACATAGAGGGGAAGACTTTCGGTGTAGTCACTGCAAAGAAGAGTTTTCTATGACTTTCTAGTGTGTTCTTGGGCAAGTGACAAAAATGTTTTGAACTTAAGTTTTAGTACCTGGAAAAGGATGACAATGTTTATTCCACAGGATTGGACAATTAAATGAGGATTTTTCTGCCCACTGATACTGACATGTTCTGCACTATTCAGGTGTCCGTTATTCAGGTGAGTGGACAATTTATGTGTAATTCGTGGGATTTTCAAGGGTCATTTGACTTGGATTTTTGCCTTACCTGCTGACGTTAAGAACCTTGGTTAGATGTAACTCAACTGTAAGCCTTTGAATGACAGTAGGTCTAGAGTCTTCAGAAGATCTCCTTGGGCTATTTCTAAGTCAGGCTCAGGAAGACACACAACTAATTATGGACACGTGTCTAGCAACTGCCAATATCAAACAAGTGTATATTTGCTAATTATAGCTATGATTGAGGCAGAATGGCAAGGGAGAGCAACAGAGTCCCAAAAAGAACTGTCAACTGGCCTTCCAGCACGATTTTTCATTTTCACTTACAGAACCACCACCAAAGATAATTTTTGACAACTCAACTTAATGGTTCATGCCAACATCTGGTTCTGACAATAACTAGAATTATTACTTCAAGGGTTCCTAAGCACCACATTTCACAGTTTTATATTCAATATTTAGAATAATTCTTTAGAACAATTTTTAGGTATTATAAAATATTTTTAAAAGATGATTTATCTTATCCATAATCAAAAGAAATAAAATATCATTAAAATGAGTAGGACTGCATTAATATATAGAGGTAGATTGTCTTTCTAGATGCTTTAACTATCATCTAACCTACATCCAAGGAAGATAACTAGAAAAAATAAATAAGTGCAAGGGAAGTTAATGAGTAATGAATTATTTGAACTTTTATTTGATTATTTTCATTTACAGTTCTGGCACTGACACTTTTTTTAAAAAAAGATTTTAATTTTATGTAAAGATTGAACTTCAATAAAATAACTTAAAAAACATTTACATGTATATCACTAAATCTCCATAAAATATACAATACTTTTGATACAGCATAGGCTAGGATGACTTTGAAGGAAATGGTACATATTCATAATTTTTAAGAGATATCCCATATATCGCTTGTGGGAATAAATACTTATATTGAATTTGCCAAGACATCTGAAGTATTAAATACTATATAACATGCACTCAGAAATTAAAATATACAGTTTGAAATACATATATTTTAAAAGCATAAAACTGTGATTTGATTTAATCTAGGTATACATTAGAGCTTCTAAATAGAAATTTGAATATTTATTACAAATAAAAGATACTTTAACATCAAGTGATATATAGTCCAAAAGCTGCTGGGAGACAGTTTGGACGTGTAGAATATAAATTTCTACTTTGGCTAGAGTTGTCTCTTCTTTTTTAACCTTTAAATGAGATGGAATAATGTTGTTTGCTAAAACTTTAGAACTTTACAAAATGTTGGTTACTCATTAGCTGCATGATCCACTTCTTTTTCTCATTTATACTGACATGACAAAATCAAACACATGAACTTAACTGTCTAAAATAAAAATGTGAATATTACTGCTAAATGAAGGCATTTAAAATTCCATAGACCAAATTACTCAAGTACAACAGACTATATATTTTGTACATATAAAGATTTACATAAATTATATTGTTTTAGCTCACTAGCAAATTATAGGGATAAAATACTTTCATGAACTTCTGAACATCAACACTCTTATAAAACACCTCTTTGATGATTATTGGCACACAAAAATTTCCTTCTCTAAAGAGACAAGATACAAGAAAGAGTTGGTAGCAGTTAGCTATTTGGCATTTTTAAATGATTGCTATTTCTAGAAAAATAGCAGCAGTATTGCTCACCTAGAAGAGCTGAATGTACCGACAATTTATAGACTGCTACAACCTGAACCATTTCATCAAATTGGCTTTACATTATTGTACATGAGGCCAAGAAGATTGGTAAAAGTGACAGAAAACAGGATGTAAAAATTAATCCACAGAACAATTCTGAGCCTTCTTATTGGCAGCAGCTACATATGAGCTATAAATTTTAACCACAATTTAATACATTTTGCTATAAAGCACATATTATAAATTCTCTGCTCCTGGTCTGATATAATCATCTATTTCTTTTACTCATAGATACTGAAAAGGTCTTAATTTGGTAATTAAAAACTTGTCACAACAAGTGAATAAAAGTCAGTTGTTAGGTACTTAGTATAAGTTGACATTTTATAACTTGCAATATGGTAAAAAAAAATCTGATTATAACAAAACATCTCATTAATTTTGTTGTTTTTAATAATTGTGCTGATGAAATAAAACCAAAATAACATTCCAACTCTCTCCACTGTATTACAGTATTTATGAACTGTATTAGTGTCACTAAATTCTGAGACTTTCTTAGATAAACATATGGATGGTATTTTCTAAAACATTCTTCCATTTCCACCAACTTCTGGATCTGTGAGTTATTCTAATATATTTTCAATATTATTTTGTTGTTAAAAAGCAAAAGGGTAAGTTGTCAGCTTATATTTTTCCTGATCATTCTTCCCCTGTATAACAGATACTGAAATTACAGCAAAAATTTCATAAATTCCTTGCTTTTACTGATTTCCCCTTTTAGAGTGAATAACTTAATATTTAGACTCTTATGTACTAAAATCAGGTTCAGTGGTAAAATTAAATTATGAAAAAATAGTCAGTATTCTCATAGCATTTTGTATCAGGGAACTACTGCGTATGGCTGGGAACAAAATTTAAAATGGACACGTTACCTTTTATTATTTATTATTTAAATATTTTACATATATTAAAAATAATCATGTTTTGGGAAATGATTAAGGAGCAACAAACAAAATTATTAGGAATGTTTACATTGAAGAAAATTATTAACGGCAAACCCTTTTGACATCACATTCAGCCCTATGTGTTTATATGCAGATGAAATGATATATCCTCTTAAGTCTAGTGCAGATCAGCCATCCAGCCTCAATAGGGATTTGGACCTTCTTCATTGTATTTTCCTAAGACATAATATACCTCTATCAAATCTGCAGCATGTTTCAAAGGAAGTCTGTAATTTTGGTTGAAAGCATGATACATAATCTGTGTCTGTTTTAATATGGTAGGTCAAATCACATCATATATAAATTGTCCTACAAAATATATATTTGATGATACTTCAAATGGAATGTTTCCAAGTTGATAGTGGTAGCCAAATATGCTGGGAACTTAAAAGGTGCCTAATATAAAAAAACCTGCAAAATTTAAACATTTAATTTTTAATATACTATAAATGTTCACCAAATCTAAAAATAATACCCTAATTGTATAAGGTTCCTTGTCAAGTAATTGTTTCTAAAAAGTTATAAATAATTCTTATACTGTGCCTCTCTGTCTTTTATACTTCAAAGATATGGAATATTATATTTAACACTATATAAATAACAAATAGTCCTTTAAAGTAGGGGCTCAGGGGAGTAGGGGAGGAGAACTGTGGCTAATTTTCCCTGTTATTATGTGCATTTATGGTTATAAAGTTGAAAACATTGTTTTCTTATATCAGGGAGAACAGGCCATGTTCTGCTTTAGGAAATAACAAGAGTCCAGTTTCTCCTTTAATAAAGTTACTGTGCATCAGCCCAGCTGAGTTTATAAGTATATAGTTAAGGCTACGTATACAATAAAGAGAAGAATTGAGGCAATTATTTTGATTAAGTCCAAAAAATAAATTTTTAGAGAGCACTTTATTGGTCTATTTTTTCTCCTTATTATATTTTGATTGTACCACATAGTAGCTTATTTTTCACTTCAATTTACCTGTGTAAAATATTAGATAAGAAATTTCTTATGAGATAAGAAATATCAATAGAATAATAATTTTCCCTATTAAATCATATCTGCTTTTCTGAGGAAAAAATCAATACTGATATTCCCTTGGAAATCAATTGTTAAAGCACCTAATTCAAGGAAAAAAACCTCTCTAAAATATTAAATTTTTTAATTATATGAAATGACCAAAGGGAGAAAACGTTTTTGTTTTTGGTTAATGGATTTTTAGGGTACTAAATTGACAGTTTAAGCACATATTATACCTCTGGTGACTTAGAGAATGAACTTCCTCAGCTGTATTCTCACCTTGATAACTGTGATAGGAACAAGCCAGACATTAAAAGAATAGAGTATCTTGGAGACTGGCAGAAATATTTTCAATATGAAGATAGCCACCTTTTCTCTCCAAATACAGTACCTTATTAGATGTTTAGAGCCATTTAAAAATGCATCAAACTGATGTATTCCTAACTGGCCACAGAAGATTCATTCATATTTTTCCTGGAACTAGCAAGTAATTTTGTGATCAAGTAATTTTGTACATACTATATAGTTCTTAATAGAAAAGCAAAAATTAAGAGTTCAGTGATGAATTACCATAAAAACCAATGAATACTTTGGAAAGACATTGTAGAAATATAATTAAGCCTGCATTTCTTATAGACGTGCTATATTAGAACCAATTATCTGTTCCAATAGGCAATCTCAATTTTTACACAAGAAGGAAAAACTAAGCCAAGAATAAGAAAAACACAGAGACAAATCTATGTATCTTTTTTTTTTCTGGTAAATTCTCAGGAAAATGAGAAAAGTGTGCAAAATAAAAACGAGTTTATGCTCTTGAAGTAAAAAAAGACAAGTACAATTAAATAATAATATGTGACAGTTCCCTTAGGAAGAGTTAATAAAAAGTTAAGAAAAAAGTCCCATTATTTTTATTAAACAAACACCAATAACAGCAGGATTATTTCTGCCACTGATTTCCTTCCTCTTTTTTGTTTCTAAAATTATTGTTTGAATAAAAGAAAGGGGAAAAATGGTTTGCTTGCAGCTATGTATGTAACACAAATGAAGGCACAAAATAGTAGGACTCCAAGGCCAATGAGGAAGGTGTAGTGATTTGGGCATGAACAAAAACTGACCCTGATATACAGTTAAAGATCCGGCACTATTTTGCATGTATAATTGCATACCTAAGTGACTAACCAATTTGGAACCCATAAAAACCTTTAATCTGTTACTTTCTGAACATAAAAGGTACTTCTCAAAACTTCCTAGCTCATCTGCGCAAATGTATGCCTTATCACTGATGCAAAAAAAAGAAGTATGAAAACAACCCCTGACAGATTATATTTTCATAATGTTCAAAAGATAGTGTGCAGAGTCAGTATCTGAAGAACTCCCAATATCTGAATTGGAGAGAAACAAAAATGTGGAATCCAAAGGAGATAGGGACAGCTGTGCCCTTGTAGGAGGCACTTTGGAATTTGTTGATGAAAGCTTACATGGAATTTAGTTTGTAACAGCTGATCAGAGATAAGCCACTACTCTGTAGGAAAACTGAGGGCCAATAGGCCATCTTTTGACACAGAACACCCTTGGACCATCTCCCAGAATCCTTTATAAATATATTATACATATGTAAATTGGCTAGATTAGCACTGACTCTGTTGCCACTAATAATTATAAATGGTCTTAGGAAAAAAGGATACCACTGAAGTCACTGGGTACAATATTCATTTTAGACTATTTCAGGAAGGCATTACACACATTTGCTTAATTATTAGATTAAAATCTCTGTAAATATTTTTTAAAATATTGTTCCTTGTGGAAAAAAAAAGTCATCATGGTTGTATCTTCCTCCTAATCAAGTATTCTAGAATATGAAGTTAATCAAAACTAGACTGTGGAAAGAACCAGATTAGAAGCAGGGCAGTGAGGTCACCAATTGCTGTTCTTCTCCCCCCAGTTTGTTTAAATAACTAAATATATGAGCAGCTGAAAATTATTCCACATCAGAAGCATCATTGTCAGAAAGATGATAGTTACTTCCCTTTACCCGAATATATTCAATATATCTCCCTTCATCAGAATCTGAAGTGCCACATGTACATAGCCTGTTGTCAAAGAGTGATTCAATTTCCTCTAATTTTTTGCCTTTGGTCTCAGGAAGACAGCCGTAGATGAAAAGGAGTCCCACAGCAGCAAATCCAGCATAGAGGAAGAAAGCTCCTGCAACGGAATATAATAGATACATGAATATGAATATATAGAGAGAGGCTTAAGTTGGAAAGATTACTTGATTTTGACTTTTTTTTTTCTGGTCAGTCATGCATAATCACAGTATGAAATGGACCAAAAAATTACTATGAACCTGGTTTACTCCAGTTGTTCCAACTCTGTGAATATGATGTAATGTATCTTTCTAAACTCAAGTTTAGAAACTCAAGAATAATAGACCAGGCTCAGATGTAAGTTTGGCTTTGAAGCCTTTCCTCCCTTCCCTGACTAGAGGGAATTATTCTCTTCCATGTGCTATCACAGCATGTTGTTGAGACCCCTAAAATAACAACCAAGAAATATTATAATTATGTACACACACGTATGCTTGCCTTGTCTATTACACTAGAGGCACTTTGAGGTCAGAAGAAGTTCCTTTCTTATTCATCTTGTGTTTCCAGAACCAAGTATAATGATGACATTGCAGAATGAATGCCTCAGTGGAATACATGGCAACTCCATCCTTCCAGTTTCTCATGTCCAAAGTCTGGGAGTCATCCTTAATTTCTACCTTACTCTCATGCCTAACATCCAATCGGTTAGGAGATCCCGTTGGTTCTACCTTCAAAATATAACCCAAAGATGGCCACTTCTCACCACTTCCATAGATAAATATGGTCTAAGGGCCATCGTGTCTCATCTGCATTACTGCAACGGTCTCCTAACTGGTCTCCTTGTTCCTTCTCTTGGACCTCGACAGTCCATTTTTTTTCCATGGCACATGTCATCATCTGACATACATTGATGTTTACTAATTTGTTTTTCATTTCCCTCCACTAGAATGTAAACTCCATGAAGTCAGAGAATTTTGTTTTGCTGTAAGATTATGCACGTCAATGCAGAACAGCCAGAAACACATAAATATTAGCTAGTTTGGTTTTCTAAGGGTCATGATAGCAAGCCTAGATGGATGAGATATATGAATGCATGACTTGTTTATATTCTCTACACATTTCCAAGATGGACTTTTAAAATAATTGAATTCCGACCAGCCTGGCCAACATGGTGAAACCTGTCTCTACCAAACACACACACACACACACACACACACACACACACACACATAATTGAATTGCCAGTTTGAATATAAGAAACTATACTTGTACTTTTGATGGTGGAAAACAACAAAGTAAAATGGAGCCCCTGTCTAATTTTAGGCTTTCAGTCCAGACCATCATGTGTATGAGATGGGGGAAGTAAGATGAAAAACTAATGTGACAATTGGCTGGAGAAAGGATATCAGACTGGGAGTGGGAAGAACTGAGTTTAAGTGTTGGCCATGTGACTTCTGGATAGTCATTTAACCTCTTCTCTGGGCCTCTGTTGCCTCATTAAGTAAAATAAGGGGGTTTCTCAGCTCCTACTTAAGTGTTGGCAGTTTACAATTCTGTAAATCTTACAGCCAAAATCAGGAGCATGTATAGGAGATATAGTTAAGAGATGGTTGAGAGAGAGACCTGATCTGTGTAATGGGGAAAATAATTCTTGCTTTGCCCAACTGTAAAGAATAGAAATAATGTATGTTATCATGCCCATTAGAATTCTGAATATCAGTTGCTCAAAAAAGCGGTGGCCAGATTGTTAAATTCTACTGAATGACCAGGAAAGGAAGAGTTGCTATTAAGATACAGAATAAGATTAGTGTGACTAATTAATTGGGATGTTTTTACAAAAAGGGTGATACTGATAAGCTAGCTCTTGGAGAATGGGGGAATTTTGACAAAAAAAAAAATGAAAGGAGATGAAGTCCTGTGTTCTGAGTAGAGATAAGCAAGACTATGGAGGTAGGAAGAGAAATGGAATCTTTAGCAGGGAGGGACAAAGACTGGATAGTAATTATGATGAAGATAAAGAAAAAATAAGTACAGATGGTAAAACATTTTAGATTAAACTAGGCTTCTAAACTACAAAATCTGTAACAGCAAACCCAGTTTGACTTTTAAATATAATAGTATATTTTATCTTCATCATTATCTTTCACAATTTGGGAACAGTAGCATAATTAGAAGTAACAAATCAAATCTGTCAGTGCTAAACTCCTATAGTTAAAAAACATTCGTTGGGTTAGGAAGATTCCTGAAGTTGATTACAGATTCTTTCTTGTGACCTGGATTCCCAAAGCTGAATAATATCAAGGAATTGCTATTAAAATACAAGACAGTTTTATAAAATCTGAGGAATCCAAAGCACGCAAATGCCAAAACTGCCTACTCAGTGTGGGTTCCAATGGTTAGACCTGTGGCTAAGTCGTGGAGGAGTGTGGGCAGACCTGGGAGGCTGTGACCTGGTCCATGTCATGGTCAAATCAGTCACTATCTCAGTTTCTCATTTATTCCTCCCTTGGAGTGAAAATGGCAAGAAAAAATGTCTGTAACGAGTCCATCAGGACTATTGAACAGTTAGATATTCCTCACCTTTATTCTAAGGATTTAAATCTTATTAGAGCCCTACATTAAGTTCCAGATTAAAACAACTATTTAATTGAATTACACAAATTGAGGACTCAAAGGCCATGTTTGACTGAATTTCAGTACTACCTCAAGAGAGAAGCTTTGACATAATGCCCCCCAAGGGATCTCTTTAGCCACATGTGCGTATATAAAATGGCACATTGGTGATATAGCAATGATACTTTTTAGTAATAAACATTATTGAATGGGGGCACAAGGCAGACCTGTGTAAGCAATATGGTTGAGGAAGGAATCAAATTTTGAGATCTTATGAAACAATAAAAAAGGAGGCAACAAAGAAGACATAACTATTTCCAGAGGAATGCACGATTAGGATGTATATTTATTAAATGAGGAATATAAATGCATAGCTTACATAAACCAGTAACATGTGGATTAAAATGAGACACAAAAAGGGAGAAAAACTAGCCTGAATGAACTATTTTTCTACTACTGGAGAGTAGTAGACCAAATGGACCAGTGCTCTGACATGAGAGAAGCTTAATGCAAAGCAACACGCTTTTAACTGTTTATTTTTGAAAGAATTCTGCTTATGCCCTATTTAAATTTCATTACTGTTGCCTCATTTTTCTCATGGTTTTCTGGCAGGATAAATTCAAGAAAGAGGAGCTTTGCTGTCAAAAGTATAATCATGTAAACTTTTATTATTTGGTCTATGCCTTTCTATGAAAAATGCTTTCTCAGGATGCGAGCATATACTTAGGTCTTCAAATATTTAAGTGTTCTCTAGAATCAGTAAATACGAGGAAATATTTATTGTGCTCGTATTTATTATGTCATGAAGATAAGTTTATGAATTTATGGAAAAATTTTAATTGCCAAATGGGATCCAGCTGAATATACTAAATATATATCCAGTTTAAAATGCCAGTGCATTTCCTTTCCAAGAAAATAAATATTTCAAATGTCTTAAGTGGTGATTAGGAGAGAGAAGAGTTTTATGAAGATAATAAAAGCATTAGATAAATACTATTAACTAAAAGCAAATACCAATTCAGCATGTTCAGATGAGACGGGGAATAGATTTTTATAATGTTTCATCATATTCACCATTCATCTGCAAAATTTATCCATGTATTTATTCATTTGACAAACACTTTTTGGTGCTTATCAGGTGAACAGGATGCCTTGGGAGGAACTGGGAATGTAACAATGAACAACGCACAGTCTTGGCCCTCCAGGGATTTATAGTCTACTAGAGAGAGCTAGGGGCAGACAAACCTGTTCTTGCAAAGAGAAATGATAAGTGCCCAGAGCACAGAGTAAAGAGATTGTGGGGAGATCAGAGAAGCTCTTCTGGGAGAATGGTCTAAGCAGCAGGCATTCCGTCTCTACCACAGGGACTTATGAGGAGATTAGAATGAAACCTCATACTTCATCATGAATAATCCTATTGCAACCTATAAAGTCACGTGAACAATGCAGAAATCTTTTTTCTAAAAAGCAAAGTCTTTTCCTGACTCAGCCACTAAGCACTATTGTTTTTCATTTTGAATTATGGCCTCCATATATTTGCATTTGAATACTTCTATCATGTTTACACTTTTGCAAGTGGTAAGTGCTGGTCTCAGAGGACACTGAAATGCACAAGCACTGCCCTGAGCAGCACAGGTGATACAGTGGAAGGTATGGCCACAGCACAGCATACTGTTAAGCATTTGAGGAAGCTACTTTCAGCCCTATGCAGATTCTGCTCTTGGACTGGACGCTATGCCTGTCACAGGACATCTCATTGGCCCTAGACTCCCTGCCTACATCTTTTTACCATTTTCTGCTTTTTTTTTTTTTTTTTGGTTTCTGTGAAAATAAAAGCTATGGTGTAAAGACTTCCACCTGGGGAGATAGCTGGGAGATGTCTGAGTTGGGAGAGGGGTTGGGTGACAGCCCTAAGCACTGTGGAACAAGAAGCAGTGCTGTTTAGGATAGGAGAATCCCTCTCTTCTTTCCCAGACACATTTCCAATGCCTTTGGAGGACAAGAAAGCCACATGGAGATACTTATAACAGCAAAATATAACCACATAGTCTCAATCACAAATGATATTATAGTGTATCTAAAAATAGTGATAAAAATAAAAACAAAACTATGTTAGAAAAAATATTATCTTACCATAGTATGTAAGATACTCTGCTGTGTGTAAAAATGTTAGTGAAACCAGGACATTGAAAATCCAGTTTATTCCAGATGAACATGCATTTCCTGTACTTCTTGCCCAAAGGGGATATATTTCAGAATTCACAGTCCAAGGCATTGGTCCCATTCCTGAGAAATAAAACATTAAAAACTTTAGTAAAATAGCATGTAAGAAATTTGAAAAATTAGAGTTTATCTACTCCAAAAAGAGGCAATTCAATTAATGCAACAGTATAACAAAGTCTTTGTTTACCAGGTGCAAAGAAGACAAGATATAAAATAAGGCCCAGAAGTGCAGTCCAGGAGTATGGAGTAGGGCAGAAATTGTAAGCCCAAAATATATCTTCTGTTTTGAACTTGGTTTCATTTTCACACCTGAAAAATAATGCAATATAAGTATTAACAATGTTTTTGACTACAGTTGCAGAAATTCAATATGATCATATTTATGTATTTGGAAATTCCTTAATGTCTTAAGAAAGAGTCCAAAATGTTTTTCTTAAAAAATAAGAACTAAATATACAGTATTAGATATGCAAGCTTGTATAGGAATTTTACAGCCAAGTATAATTCAAGAGCAAAGCAAAGACACCGTGTTTTATAACCATTTCACATAAATTAGACATGATTTCTAATTAGTCCCTGGAAGCTGCAGTAACACTTCAGTACCACTGAGAGTCAGTATGTGGCAGTGAAAAGACCATGGCATTTGCAATCACGACAAGATTCAAATTTCAGAGCCAGATACTTTTCATCTGATAAAATGGGGATAATACTTTGTAGACTATTTTAAGGATTAGAAGAGTAACCTGTAAAGGGTGATGGGGTGGATGAGGGAAACAAATGATTCTGTCTGATTCCAAATAGCCCTCTCCCTTTCTGCTCCGTGTCCTTGCTTCTCTACCAGTCACTCCCTGATGACCTTGCCTTCTTAATCCATAGTAAAGCAAAGGGTCCTACAGTTTAGATTGATTCTGAAGTTGAACTTCCAGTTCTTTATCTTAATTGCCCCTGAAGATATTACCAGACTCAAAAACATTCCTATCCCCTATTGTCAATTTAGAGTATTGTTCTGTCTCCTTCAACCTCTATCTTTGAACCTTGTCATCCAAGCCCTATTGTTACCGTATTTATGAACTCATCATAACATTCCACCTGTCTTGATGATTTGGGTGCCTGCTCAGTCTACCTCCTCTCATCCCCTGCTACATTCATTTATTTTTAATTCATTGGCCTCATTTAAAAAAATTATTTAAGTTCCAGGATACATGCACAGGATGTGCAGGTTTGTTACATAGGTAAATGCGTGCCGTAGTGGTTTGCTGCGCCTATCAACCCGTCACCTAGGTATTAAGCCCCATGAGCATTAGCTATTTATCCTGATGCTCTCCCTCCTCCCAGCCCCCACAGGCCCTAGTGTGCATTATTTCCTTCTCTGTGTCCGTGTGTTCTCATTGTTCAGCTCCCAATTATATGTGAAAACACGCGGTGTGTGGTTTTCTGTGCTCCGTATAATGCATTGGCCTCATAGTTCCTTATTTAATCTCCAACACTACAGAGACAGCACTTTATAGTTTCCTTGATTTGGAACTATTTTACTTCAGACTTTGAGCCTTCCTTTTCTAATCACAACCACCACTTTGTTTATCTCCTCATTTCTGATCATCTGTGCTACACCCAGATCTGCCTTTGGATTATCCTTTCAGTATTCATTTACCTCACTGCTCAGCTTAGACCACGCCAATACAGGCATAACTTGGAGATATTGCGAGGTCAGTTCCAGACCACTGCAATAAAGTGGGTCACACGGATTTTTTGGTTTCCCACTACATATAAAAGTTATGTTCCCATGAAAGTGCAGTCTATTAAGTGTTCAATAACATTGTCTAAAAATGTACAAACCTTAATTTTAAAATATTTTGATAAAAAATGCTAACGATCATCTGCACCTTTCACAAGTCATCATCTTTTTGGTGGAGGGTCTTGCCTCAATGTTGAGGGCTGCTGACTGATTAGGGAAGTAGTTGCTGAAGGCTGGGGTGGCTGTGGCAATTTCTCAAAATAAGACAGCTGGGAAGTTTGCCAAATTGACTGACTTTTCCCTTCACTAAATATTTCTCTGTAGCATGCAATGATGTTTGATAGCATTTTACCCAGATAACTTCTTTCAAAATTGGAGTCAATCCTCTCAAACTCTGCTACTGCTTTGTCAACTAAGTTCGTGTGATACTCTAAATCCTTTGATATCATTTCAACAATGTTCATAGCACTTTCACCAGGAGTAGATTCCATCTCAGAAACTACTTTCTTTGTTCCTCCTTAAGAAACAACTCCTTATCCGTTCAAGTTTTATCATGAGATTGCAGCAATTCAGTCACATCTTCAGGCTTCTCTTCTACAATAGTTCTCTTGCTGTTTTCCACTATATCTGAAGTTACTTTCTCCCCTAAAGTCTTCAGCCCTTTAAAGTCATCCATAAAGGTTGGAATCAACTTTGTGCAAACTTCCAAACTGTTCATTTGGTATTTTGACCTCCTCCCATGAATCACGAATGTTTTTAATAGCATCCAGAATAGTGAATCCTTTCCAGAAGATTTTCACTTTACTTGGCCCAGATCCATCTGAGAAATCACTATCTATGGCAGCTATGGCCTTATGAAATGCATTTTTTAAATAATAAGACTTGAAAGTTGAAGTGACTCCTTGATCCATGGGCTGCAGAATGGATGCTGTGTTAGCAGGTATGAAAACAACATTCATCTTGTACATCTCCATCAGAGCCCTTGAGTGACCAGTGTCATTGTCAATCAGCAGTAATATTTTGAAAGGAATCTTTTTTTTTTTTTTTCTGAGCAGTAGGTCTCCATAGTGGCTTAAAATATTCTCCAAACTATGCTGTAAATATAAGTGCTGTCGTCCAGGTTTTGTTGTTTCGTTTTAGAGCACAGGCTGAATAGATTTAGCCCTTCTTAAGGGCTCTAGGATTTTTGGAGCGGCAAATGAGCATTGGCTTCAACTTAAAAGTCACCAGCTGCATTATCTCCTAACAAGAGACCCAGCCTGTCCTTTGAAGCTAGACATTGACTTCTCCTCTCTAGCTATGAGAGTCCTGGATGGTATCTTCTTCCAACAGAAGGCAGTTTCATCTACATTGAAAAATCTGTTGTTTAGTATAGCCACCTGATATGGTTTGGCTGTGTCTTCACCCAAATCTCATTTTGAATTGTAGTTCCCATAGTCTCCACGTTGTGGGAGAAACCCAGTGGGAGGTAATTGAATCACAGGGGTGGTTACCCTCATGATGTTCTCATGATTGTGAGTGAGTTCTCATGAGATCTGAAGGTTTTATAATGGGCTTTTCCCCTTTTTACTTGGCACTTCTCCTTCCTGTCACCATGTGAAGAGGACATGTTTGCTTCCCCTTCCTCCATGATTGTAAGTTTTCTGAGGCTTCCCCAGCCCTGCAGAACTGTGAGTCAATTAAATCTCTTTCCTTTATAAACTACCCAGTCTCAGGCAGTTATTTATAGCAGTGTGAGACCAGACTAATACATCACCTTTATTAGTTATCTTAGGTAGATGTTCTGGATAACTTGACGCAGCTTCTCCATCAGCACTTGCTGCCTCACCTTGCAACAAGGTGTGAAGTGAAAACAGCTTCTTTCCTTAAACCTCATGAACCAACCTCTGCTAGCCTCAAACTTTTCTTCTGCAGCTTCCTCACCTCTCTCAGCCTTCATAGAATTAAATGGAATTAGAGACTTATTCTGGATTAGGCTTGTGCTTAAGGGAATGTTGTGGCTGGTTTGATCGTCTATCCAGACCACTCAAACTTTCTTCATATCGGCAATAAGGCTGTTTCACTTTCTTATCATTTGTGTGTTCACTGGAGTGGCACTTTTAATATCCTTTAAGAATTTTCTTTTGTAGTCACAATTTGGCTATTCGGTGCAAGAGGCCTAGCTTTCAGCCTATCTCAGCTTTCAATATGCCTTCCTCATTAAGCTCAATTATTTCTAGCTTTTAATTTAAAGTGAGAGTCGTGCTACTATTCCTATCACTTGAACATTTAGAGGCCATTGTAGAGTTATTAACTGTAGTGTCTTAGGGAATAGAGAGGCTCCAGGAGAGGGAGACAAAGAAGGAAACAGCTGGTTGGTGGAGTGGTCAGAACACACACAACATTTATAATTAAGTTTGACGTCTTATACGGGTGCAGTTTGTGATGCCCGACAACAATTACAATAGTAACATTAAAGATCACTGATCATCATAACAGATATGATAATGAAAAAGTCTGAAATAATGTGAGAATTACCAAAATGTGACATAAAGACACTAAATGAGCACATACTATTGGAAATATGGTGCCAATAGACTGGCTTGATGCAGGGCTGCCAGAAACCTTCAGTTTGTAAAACAAAATGCAATGTCTGTGAAGTGCAATGATGGCAAACACAATAAAATGAAGTATATACTGTCTTCACTGGCCTCTAGAATCCATTCTTCCTCTATTTTTGTCTGCTATTTTTCACCATTTGAGTTCCCAACCCAGTGTGGCTTATTAACTTCTTTCAACAACCACTTCTCAGAAACTGAGCAGTGTTATGAAACCATGCTGTTGGGCTCTATTAAAAGCTCATGCCATTTTATCTCAGTTGGTTCCCTAATGATGCTTATTTTATCCTTTATTGTCTTCTCTACTGAATTATCTGCTTATCTAAGAGTAGACATTCCACAAACTTTTGTCAACTATTGCCTCAATTAATTAAAATATTTCTTAGTATCTTGTAATCCTGAAATCTTTCCTTCTGTTTCCTATGTGATGAACTTACCTCCTTTTTTTGGAAGATTTATCAATTTCAGTTGAGAAAAATAAAATAAAACCAGGAATTTGGAGATGCTTTGTAGGGCTTGATACATTTGAATCTGAAGAACAGATCTTTTAACAATTGGAATTCTTTTAAAAGAATTGAGGATCACTACTTTGAACATCAATTTTTCTCTATCAGCTTCTACTTTTCTATATTTTTCTCTCAGTATTTGAGAAAAGAAAGATTTTCAAAAAACATTGTAGGTGTAGGCTTCCTTCCTCCCTCCGGTGGTACATGTCTGTCACCCTTTCTGAGGACTGCCCTTCTTATCAGTGGTCTTGCATCTCATTCTCCTGCCTCCTCTGGGGTCACGTTCCATCAATATCTCTTCTTTTCCTGCCCTATTTAGTTTCATCCTACTTGAGCCTTCCCTTCTGTCTACAATACACAAGATCTCTCTTACTCAAATGTTCAACTCCTCTCATATTACCACAACTAGCTCTCCTGAAATACCAGAAGTTTATACTCATGAGCTCTACCTGACTACACAATCCTTCTTTCACAGCCCAACTCTCCCACCCTCCCAGATGCTGGCTAACTTTTATGTGGTCTTTTTCCTGGATGTGTTCAAACAAAAGTCATCAATTAGCTCCTAACATACGAATTCAGGTTTCTTGTCTTAATCTTGATGCTCTTTGATTACTCTGTGGTGCTTGACATTGCTGACAACTCTCCTTCCTTCTCTTCCCTCTTTGCTTTTATATCTGTATCTCCATTTTAGCTCTCTGACCTATATGTATTCATTGCTTTTTACATTGCTTCTTCCTCTTCTCAACCTCTAAATATAGGTGTCCTCTAAGGGTCTATTTTGGGACCTATACCCTCTCTCATAATCATCTCATCTAATTTTAGGACTTTATAATTTCCATGTGGATGCTCCTCAATAGTTTATTCTGGCCTTGATCTTTCTTCCAAGTTCCACTGATGGAATTTAGGTACCTAAGTACCTAAAATAGCAGAGTTGCTATGAACATCTAGATCCTGCCATGGCCTCAAATGCAATATGACTACAACGAAATGACCTCTCCAGAAGGCAGCATGGGGCTGCTCTGAGCTCAAATCGTGACTCTACCATTTAATAGCCATATTCATTCAAAAGCTTATATAATGAGCACTTTTTATGCATCAGACATTAGCAATAACAGTTATGAACAAAATACCAACCAGTGCATTTGTAGAACCTTGAGTTTAGCGGGCACTGGCATGGTCCTGTTTCCTGATCTGTGAGATCGGGGAAAGAACTGTATCATGGGCTGTTGGGAACATTAAATATTCCCATCTGGATAAGCATAGAGCATCTGCACACTCAATGCTTAGCATACTGCCTGGCATGTGGTATATGCATAGCATAAGTATTACTTTACTAGTGCCCCTCATGACATTTCTATTTTAGTTAACACCACCTTACCCTAAATTGGAATGGTTTAAAATCTTGCAGTTATTTTCATTTTCCTCTTATCCACTTCTCTTAGGTCCTTTATACTTTTAAGTCCAAGTAAAGAAAAGTGGCCAAGACTAGGAGCTTTGGCATTGACATCCTAGGTTCAGATCTAGGCTGGGACACCCAGGTAAAGCTAGGATATATGTGGCCTCTAGGTGTAATATCTCAAAGCTGTGTCATCATCTGTGAAATAAGGATTTTCCTGGTACCTACCTCAAAGGGCTATTTTGATGCTTATGTTAGAGAATGTACACAAAGAATTTCACATGATATAGGCAAGAAACCATATTTCCTAGACATAATTTCTTGAATCTGACTTTTCTATTTGCATTAACACCATCCTAATTTAGACTCCGAGTGTGTGTCCCATCACCTGCCTCTGCCTCTGGGGGAGAGAGACTCTAGAGTAACCCTGATGGTTCCTGTTTTCTGATTTTCATGCCTTGTGTAGTTCCTTTTTCTGGAGTGTGGGAGTGACCTTGGATTTGCTTCCGAACAACAGAATATGGCAAAGGTAACAGGACATATGTGATTAAGTAAGTAAGATTCCAGTGCTGTTGAGCTGAAGTCTCTCCTTCCCTTGCTGGTTTTGGAGAAGCAAGTCGCCATGCTGTAGGATGCCTATGCTGGGAGATTTGTGGAAGGAACTGAGGGCAGCCTCTGTCCAACAGCAAGCAAGAAACTGAAGTCCTCAGCACAAAACCACAAATTACTGAATTCTGCTAACAAAAATGAATCCTTCTCCAGCTGAGCCTTAGAGGAAACCATAGCTCCAGTCTGTGCATTGATTGTAGGCTTGTGAGGCCCTAAGCAGAGGACACACCTAAGCTATGCCTGCGTTCCTGACCCACAGGAAGTGCTATATTATTAATGTGTGTTGCAGTAGTAAATGAATACAGTTTCCTGATTTTCCTGCTCCTATCATTCCTTTCTTCAAACTCATACCCCACCAAGTTAAGCGCACTGACCACCTCACTGCTCAAAAACCTCCATCCTCCTTATTCCAGAAGTCTACAAAATGGCCTACAAAATGTGGCTGCAGCCTACCTTATCTTGTACTCCTGTACACAATCCTTTTATGCAACTAAACTAAATTACTTATTTTCTGAACCTACAGTCTAGACCCAGTATCTCCTACTCATGACGTTTCCTGTAACTGAAGGCAAACTCTTACTCTTGATATCTACTGTCAGTATCTACCATCAATTCCTACCTCATCACCCAAGGCCTGTGTGGATGCTACCCATTCACCTGTCCGAGATATTCTCTCCTCCTCTCAACTCCTTTTCACTTTCCTCATTTATGTCATTACCATACAGTGCTCTGTATGGTCATATATTAATATACTCCTTCTTCTACTGTACTGAGATTTCATCCCAGGGAGTACAGCATGGCACAGGGGTCAAGAGCACAGGGTCTAATGTCAGACTGCATGAGTCTGTATCTCAGTTCTATCCCTTACCAGCTTTGTAACTTTGGCCAAGTTACTTAACCTCTCTGTGTCTCAATTTTCTTGTAAAATAAGAGTCCATATAGGGTTGTTACAAAGATTAAACAAGGTGATAACTGCTTGGCACATAGAAAGCAATTTATAAGGGCTCGCCAAAAGAATAATCACCGTTCTATTTTTTTTTAAATCTCAACCTATTGTCCATCATAATACCCTATGTAGAGATAAATGTTCCTTGAATGATGAAGCTTTTACATTCGCATTTGTTTAATTGTGAGTAGAAAACAGCATTAGATGTCCCTTGACCAATAATCCCCAGCAATGAAATAGTCTTTTGAGTCATGAAGATTTAAGAAAATAGGAAAGGAAAGAAAAAAGGGAAGAAGAAATAAAAAAGAAAGGCAGGCAGGTAGGCAGGCTCCTGTAAGGGGGAATACTTACAAATAACGAAATAACTAAGATTCACCGAACAATTTTCTGTTTACTCTTTTCATTATTATCACAGTTCGTAGGGTGATCTCCTGCTGTGGCAATGAAGTAGGATATTTTAGAGTGGACTCTGTGCTTGCCCTGATGAAGCTTTTTGCCATCTGGCTATGCACGTTTACATGCGCAAAAAAACAGGCCAAGTAGCTCCTCATCATCCTCATGCTGATTTTGGGAAGGCACTGCAGGCACTAACTTGGCAGAGTTACATACTCAGCAATACGTAGATAGCTAATGACTGAGAATGTGACATCACACCTGACCTTCAAAATATAAACACTAGAAATACCAACTAAAAAATAAAAATGCAGATTTCAAACATTATTGCAAAATATCCTCATGCTTTCCTGGCAACTGCTGGTAGAGGAACATAATGCTCCTGAAAAGGAACAAAAATACTTTGACATCAGTGTGTGGGCTGGGATTAGAAAAAGTCATGCTCTTGGATGTGGCACCTTATCACCAAATCCTAGAGCAAAACCTGAAAATGACTGCAATAATGGGAAGCTGCTCAGAGGGCACTGCAGTGGACAAAGCAGCAGAATTGCATGCAATCAGGTGAAATATGTCTCATTTTGGCTGAGTGAGAGAACTAATCCTTACCAGCAGAATGACTAGGCTAAAACCTGATATACAGACCAAATAAATAATCGGTTCCCTGTTCCAATCATGGAATACACAGAACTCCCTTTAGTAATAACATGTAGAAATTAACAGCTCCTTTTGAAGGTGGAACAATGCTCCCCTGCCTACTCAACACCCACCAAACCCAGTTCATACGTAGATCTATTTCTGCCTTTTAAAATGTTACCTCTCCATCATTTATCTTTAGAGTTTCAAACCTAAGAAATAACCAAAGGAACTTAAGCAGTGCAAATATACAACTGTTCTTGCTAGTTAGCCATAAGTAGTATATTCCTTGCTTCCTACACAGCACATGCTGTCTATATTGCCCCTTTATTCTCCATGATGAAATAATTTGACTGCTCCAGGCTTATATATGGGAGTAGAGGAAAAGAAATATGACCTGTGTATAAAAACCAAAACTTCGAACTTCATATATTCAGTCCTAATCACTGATAAATGTATGAAACTTAGTTCCCTTCCCAAAGAGTTTATAGAAGATCCAGAATTTTAGAAAAGGGGAGAGCTTACTACAGTTCGTGTGACACATCTACCATTGTTCTACTGGGCTTACTGCACAAGCTTGCTAATTCATTACTGAGGAGTGTCAGTGAAGCAGGATTTTATTTCCGGTTCCTGACGCAGGACTGTGATTTTTCTGGACAAGGTCCCTAAGCTATCACCTCAAAACATAGATATCCCTCTAAAAGTTAACCCTAATAGTTCTTTATTGATAGAAAGTTAACCCTAATCGTTCTTTATTGATAGAAATTTATGATATAATTACACCATTACAATTTGAGGGTAGTGGTGAAAACGTACCTAGGAAAGCACAGGATAAGCAAAGCATATCTCCAGGATATGACACCTTCACTCTTATCTGAGGAGAACTAAAGAAGCAAAAATCCTAATTCCCAACCAGAGATTTAGGATGGTGTAAATTTACTCTAAGCAACCCAAGTTATAAGAAATTCTAACTTCTAGGCATCCCATCAAAGCAACCACGAAAAGTTACTGTTACAAACTTGGCCCATTATTTCTCAGATACTTTTAATTATTGTTCAGTAGGCATATTTCCTATTTAATAATCTAAAATGAAATAAACTTATGTCAAGGGTGGCCACATAGCATTTAAACTCTAATAACATCTCTGATTTTGAATAATTTTAGAAAAGTATGGTTTCCTAGCTTGCAGTGTGCAGACCATGTTGAAAATCCTGCCCTTGAATGATTTCCCATTGTCCAGCCTTTTTTTTTTTTTTTGGTTTTGTAATTTTCCTGCAGAAGATTGTCATTTACAGACAAGATGAAAAACCTATTCTTTTGTTAATTACTATTATTTTCTAATAAAAAAATCTTTATTGAGACAATTAAATCATAGATATGGGTAAATTTCAAAAGCACTAGAAATTTGGAGCAAAAAGCCACTTTTTTCCTGAATAAAATATTATTTATCTATAAATCATTGCATCTAAACTCCTTATCGGTATATTGACTACCTTATATACCCCAAGTATGCAAAATAGATGGATGGAGTATGGACAGATGCAAATTAAAACAATGATAACATTTAAAGGTGATGAGACTATAGCAATAGTGGTACAGTCTCTAATTCCGGTAACAATTTAAATTGGTATAATTTCCTTTTGGAAAGAAATTTGGCAATTTGAACATTAGAATATTCATCCCCTCTGTCTCAGTCTGATATCTAAAGTGTATCCTTAGGAAACCACTTAAATGGGAAATTATATGCTTCAAGATGTACTTTTCTCTGTGCTTTCATTTATCACAAGATTAACATAGATAGAGAATTAGAAACCATAAAAGTCTCCCACAATGGAAGGGTAGTTAATGCAATTAAGGTACAACTGAATAAAAAAGCAGCCATTAAAATAATCATTTTAAAGTAAATTGGGCCACAAAGGTTGGTCTGGATAGAAGACTGGTGAAAATGAAGTCTTAGGTAACGTAAGTTACTTTCATTTTGGCACCAAACTGGCCAACAAGCAAGGCAATAGGTATATGCAAAACCCAGGACATGAGGATGTGGATGTGGCCTACTTCTGCCTCTCCAGTTCCTCCTGTATTCCTGAAGTTCTCTGGTCATTGTGAAGTTAACAGGCTACGGGCTCAGAGGAGCCCTGAACTCTGCCTTGGGGAGGGTCCATGTTAGCATTTGAGTGGTCTAAGAAAATGTTTAAACTCTATTAATTCATAAGAAAATACTTTGAAGTTCTTTCTCTTATTCCATCATCACATCCAAAGCAAGCCTGGCCATGGCCTACTTCATTAAAGTCTACCTGGAAACAAACAAAATGTCACAAAGTTGGAGTGGGTAAGATATCAAACTACAAATACTGCCAGAGAATAAGTTATATGGATAAGAGTGACTGGAAATATAAAAAATTAGGGGAGGAGAAGGTAATTTATTACTTAATGATTGTTTTCATGGTTGAACTTATACAGGTTGTGTATCCCTTATTCAAAATACTTGAGACCAGAAGTGTTTCAGATTTCGGAATATTTTCATTATGCTTACTGGTTGAGCACCCCTAATCTGAAATCCAAAATGCTCCAATGAGCGTTTCCTTTGAGCATCATGTCAGCACTCAAAAAGCTTGGAATTTTGGAGCATTTTGGATTTTAGATTTTTGGATCAGGAATACTCAAACTGTAGTTGTGACAGTATTAATTTGAGAAGATGGGAGAAAGTTTAGTGACTCATAGACAGCTAATCTGGGGCTTCTTCTTCCATATTGTTGTTCCCCCCTACACTTTTTCCCATAATACAGTCAGGCATTACAGTTATTAGCCCTTCTCCTGCTTCAACTGGCACTGAAAGGAAGGGAATTATGCATCTTCTCCATTGTGCGGTTCCTTCATATTGACGAAAGGCCTCAAAATGCTGGTTTCCATATTTATACTACACAGTCACTACACTGCTTCCCCGCTTAGGAGCTGTGGGGCCCACCTCTGCCGACAGCTGAGGGGTCCCCCTCACCACCAAGCACAAGTGGTAGTGCTGTCCTGCAAAACCTGCCTGCCTGGCCATAACTATGTGTGGCATAAAGGCCACCAACAGCCTGCCCAGTGCCCTAGGAAGCGGCTTGGCAAGGGGTGGGTGCTGTATACCAGAGAATGATGTGGCATATGGCTTATATTCTCTAAGAAGTCAGAATATGAAATATTGAAAGAGGATAGAGTGACACAGAAGTGGAATGACAGAGAAGCCTGTAGGCAGAGGCCATACTGCAATAGAAGCCATGAGGTAAAGAAGGGTCACAGAGTTGACAGTGATGGAGAAGAGTATAAAAGAGAAACCAAACACAGACTGCTGCCAGTCTGCTGAGCAGTATTCTAGATTTCCATGAGGTAGGGATGGGTGGAGTTGAGACACTTTTCTTTCTTTTTTTTTTTTTTAACTTTCCTATGCACCTTTACTGTAAAACTTTCACTAACTGAGGAAATCAAGCATGTCTCTTTTCTGCTTAACATGAAAAGTTATAACAAAGTGATGGCTAGGTTCTAAGACAGTACTGATCCTGATTTTGAATTAATAAAACCCCACAGGTTTTTCTATGTTGGCAATACGACTCCATTCCTATGGGTTTTTTCTTTTTCAATTTTTTATCGACATGGCATAAAAAATTAAGATGGCTTTTCCCCATATAGTTGCTATGGGAGGTAATATATTAATACTTATTCCAACTATGCTGTACTATACTGCTCATATTTTCTGGAATTCCTTTTGGAATCATATTCGGAATCTGCTTCCTTGTCACTCAAGAAAAAACAAACTTAGTTTTTCATATTGTACTTATGGTTCACTTTCCTTTCTTCCCGCTTCCTTTTATTTCTTGCCATAATGAGCCAATCATATGAGGGACTTTGGGTGAAAAGGAGAGACCGGACTAAACTGAGTAAAGGCAGGGAAACAGTCAATTGAAATAATAGCAACAAACTCAGGATAAGTTCATTTGTATGTTTTGACTCCAGAGTTATGATAAATAAAATGAGTTTATTTAGATGAAGGTCATCAAATTAAAATTATAGAAATCTACAGCAGAGAAGTGATACAGAAGGGAAGTGCTGGGAAGGGAAAAGCATGGTCCCCTTAAATGATATGGAAGGGAAGTGCTAGGTAGAGGAGGGCGTGGCCCCTGACTAGGGCTCCACCCAGGGCCCGTGCCCATGGACCTAGGTGAGGACAGGCATTTTTGTTTTCCTGCACAAATGTTGCACTTCCCAAGACCACCCTGGCCTGCCACGCCCCCATCCTGTGCCTATAAAAACCCCGAGACCCTAGCAGGCAGACACACAGGTGGCTGGATGTCGAGAGAAGCACATCAATGGAGGCACACACAGGTGGCTTGCCGTCGAGAGGAACGCACCAACAGGCATCGGCATGCCAGCAGGCCACCGAGTGGCAGAACGACATGGAGTTTGGCTGGGGCAGTCGGAGGAGAGCCCAGTCCACTGAGTAAATAAAACCTGCTCAATAAAACCTTGCACTCATTCTCCAAGTCCACGTGTGATCTGATTCTTCTGGTACACAGAGGCAAGATCCCTAGGATACAGAAAGCCCTCTGTCCCTGCAGTAAGGCAGGGGTCTAATTGAGCTGACTAACACGAGCTACCTATGGACGGCTAAACTAAAAGAGCACCCTGTAACATACGCCCACTGGGGCTTCAGCTGTAAACATTCACCCCTAGACACTGCCATGGGGTTGGAGTCCCACAGCCTGCCCATCTGTATGCTCCCCTAGAGGTTTGAGCAGCAGGGCAGTGAAGAAGTGAGCCACACCCCCATCACACACCCTGCGAGGGGGACAAGGGAACCTTTCCCATTTCAGAAGGACATTTGAGAACACTGCATCCAACGTACTCATTTTATAGAGGGCACAAATCAAGTCCAGTGAGGGTGAATGTTTGTCAAAGTCTCAGAGCAAAACTGTAAGCAAAACCAGTTTTCAGTAGCACCCTGCCCATGTGCCACCTAGCTGAGGGGCTAGTAGCCACTGAGATCCAACTTATTGCCAGCTCTTGGGGGCCAGCTGTAGGGATGACTCTTCCTGGGGGAAAGTGTCTCATATTCTAGTTGTCACAAAGGCATATATCACAGGGACGAAGTTAGTTATTTCTTTGGAACAGACTCATGTGAGGGCCACTCATAACCCGGTTCCAAAGAAATAACTTTATCCCTTGATAAGTTATATTATTAATTTTATTTATTTTGTGTTATTTTGGTTTAAAAATGGTTTTATCATTAAATAGTTATTATTAACGTATTATTACATTAAATTATTAAATCAGTGGCAACCAGTAAAATAGACTCTATTGAACTCATTGTCTTTTCGTCATTCATTTCTTCACTCATTTATTTGACACATGAGTATATATACATTGCCCCAGGTGTTCGACATCCTTTGAGATACCAAAACAAGTGGCTATCAACTTAAATACCAATGACTGAAAAACAGCAAGTCTGCAACACAAAACCATTTAGCAACATCTATAGGGGTATAGGAGGAGTTTAAGTTGGCAGGGCTTCCAGGAAAACTCTGTTTCTATCAGTTTGGGGGTTACTTTTTAGGTTAAGAGTTTAATAATGAGGAAGGGAAATGTCTGAAAAACCACTAATTGCAGGAAAAAGAACTAACTAGGGAGTCAGAATCAGGACATAGGTAATACATGCCTTTGTGACAATTAGAATATGAGACACTTTCCCCCAGGAAGAGTCATCCCTACAGCTGGCCCCAAGGGCTGGCATAAGTTGGATCTCAGTGGCTACTAGCCCCTGAGCTGGGTGGCCTGTGGGCAGGGTGCAACTGAAGACTGGTTTTGCTTACAGTTTTGCTCTGAGACTTTGGCAAGCCATTCAACCTCACTGGACCTCATTTGAGTTATCCATAAAATGAGTATGTTGGATGCAGCATTCTCAAATGTCCTTCTGAAACGGGAAGGACTGCTTAACACTGCCATCTGATTGCAGCATCCTCCCCAAGTTCCAATTCAGAGAACTGATGTTTTTCCACACTTAAGGGTTCACTCTATTGCCTGAATTCTTCTATTTCCCTGGGTTTTTTGGGGGACTTTTATGACCCTCACTAGATAGTAAACTTCAGTGAGAACACCATACCTATTATCTTCCCTTTTCCTTTCCCAGGCGTCATAGGCCAGCACTTGGCACAACATTTTACACATTGTCAATAGCTCAATAAATGTAAATGTTAATTAAAAAAATTAAAACACTTTTTTTGCTTCCCATTAGGCTTATCTTTTGTCATCTGACAACAATTTCTTCACTACATTGTAAGCCTCAGAGAAGACATATATTTGCTGTTGAAATTTCTTGACCTCTAAGAAAGCTATGTCTATTTAATTTAAAACATGACTGTCTGTGATGGTAAAAGGAGAGACACATTTCTTTACCATAAGCATTGAAAAATCTATCTGTATCATCCTAAGCTTTAAAAATTTCAAACTACACCAGTATTCTGATTTTATTTTCTTTCCACTGCAAGAGTGCCTGCACAGTATCTCTGGCTCGTGTTTATCTGCAGGTGCCTGAGAATGAATGCAAGGTGATTTATCACTGTGGGCTATAGTGATGCAAACAATGGCATACTTTGTTTATTGGATTCTTTTCAATCCATTTTATAGCTGCTTTCCATCAAGTGTGAGTTCTGTGGCTTCTTTATGAAAGTTGTGCTCCCAACAGGAATGTCCTTGAGTAGATGTAAATTCCTCATTTGATGAAATTGACTAACGTTTGTATAGAGACTTACCATATACAAAACACCATTCGTATATATTACTTCATTTAAATCTGATGACAATTCAAAGCAATAGCATCATTATTCCCATTTTGCATATGTCTTTTTTAAATATAGTGACTTCCCCAAGATTACACAGTGACAGCAGTGTTTCAAATCCAGTATTCTCTGTCTCTTTCTCCTTCAACATAATCGTCTTACCAGTTCAGATATATATATGGAAACCTCTCTTGAGGTGTCTTACTTTTTATGGAATTTGAATGGAAAAAGAGATGAAATGAAAACTGCTTGAAATCTCCCCTAAGTTAGCATTCTTTTTAATAACAGCAGTGAAGTAAGCCACTGAAATATCATCCAAAAATGAGTAGAATAAAATGCTTCTCAAAGAGCATTAGGAATTAAAATAAGCAGCATCTTGGCAGGTCTGCGCCTCTGTGTCCTGTATATTCTCTTTTGACTCGGTACCCATTTGGCCCCAAAAGCTCAAAACAATAATTAGAACAGAAAGGATGCCTGGATGAGCTAGAAGTTAAAATATCACATATCAATCTCAATAACTAAGTAACTCATTTGAGAGTAGTGATGTCAACACTACAAATGTATTACAAGGAGAATAGTCATTCTAATGCAATAAGATGGCAGTGTTAAGCAGTCTTTTAATAATACATACATGAAAACATGGAGCTACATAATGATTTTCTCTGATACAGTCATGACAGTAAGGAACTAAAAGAAATTTTTAAAAAAACTTCCCCTAGAAGCTGCTTAGAGTATGAAAATACATGTGGAGTGTCTCAGCAATTATTTAAAATAGAACTTGTGCCATTAGTTACTGACATATAAGAGCTTTGTAAATAATGAGGAGATGGAAAGTCATTATCGTAAAACTATAAACTGTAAGGCAGTTTCACAATATTTCATCTCAAGTTACTGCTAAAGTGAAAACATAATAGCTTCACAGATTAAGCATTTTAACTGCAATTGCCTTTTTTTTTTACTCACTTCCTGATTTGTATAGAAAGTTCTGAAGCACCTTACTGATTATCAGCAACGAAACAAAACTGTAAAACTGAGAAAATCTATCTCAATCCTTCCAAATCAAAGATGAGTTTTCTACCATTTCGGTGAGTGAATAGCTTAACTATTAAAATTCACTCTTTCCTCCCTTCTAATCTGTTCCTGGTACTGGCACAAAGAAAATCATGTCACACCTACTGTCACACCCAGTCTCCTAAAAAGAGCCCAGCTTCCCACTGAGGGAGCCCCGCACAGTCTGGCCTGCCCCTCTCCAGCCTTCCACAGCACCTCCTCCACGTCACCTGCCATTGTCACCACTATGCCCCAGGGGCTAGTACAGTGACATGCACACAGTTGGGGCTTAATACATATTTGTTTAATGAAGGAATCATTTTCACCATTTCACAAATGTAACAAAATATTGTCTCACAGTTTTGAAGTTTCCTTATTTTCAAAGCGATTTTATGTAAGGAGAGAATGAATAAGTCATTCAATTTATCCCTTATTCTTGTTATGAATTTCCATATTATAGTCCAGAGCAACTTTGGAAGTTATATTTTAACAGCATAGTTATTTTCCAACACACACAAACACATACACAAGCATACAACATAAAAGAGATATTAGTAGACATTTGTCGTGCTTCTCTTTAGAATGGGTGGAAAGGATCTGGTAGCAATGGACAAAAGTTAGTGGGTGGGCTCGTATAGGGCCCTCACATACCCTGAAGGAAGGGATTTAGCACATTTGCCTGTATTTGCAGAGGTGTCTAGGAGATCAGCCCTACCACCTGGTAATGAAGAATATTCTGAACAATGAAGCAGTGGATAATCTTGAGTTATGGTTGTCTTGTGAATATAGGAACTGAAAATTACCCAACGTCTAGGCTCTATCTTGGATTCTAGATGGGCTTGTACTTGGTGGGGTCGAGGTAATCATAGTATGGAACTATGCCTAGAAGTAAGACCAAATCTTAGGACATAAAGACAAAAATCTTAGGGGAAAGCATATTTTAACTTAAGGAAGTCTTGCTATGCTTTTATTACAAAGTAAGAGGCAGTCTGCTGTTAAGAAACCTTTGTGTTTACCTTGTGTAGAAGTTTCCCCAGTAACATGGTGTGGCTGTGTCCCCACTCAAATCTCAATTTGAATTGTATCTCAGAATTCCTCCGTGTTGTGGGAGGTACCCAGGGGGAGCTAATTGAATCATAGGGGCGGCCGGTCTTTTCTATGCTATTCTTGTAACAGTGAGTAAGTGTCACGAAATCTTATGGGTTTGTCAGGGGTTTCTCCTTTTGCTTCCTGCTCATTTTTCTCTTGCCGCCACCACGTAAGATGTGCCCTTTGCCTCTCACCATGATTCTGAGGCCTCCCCAGCCATGTGGAACTGTAAGTCCAATTGAACCTCTTTTTCTTCCCAGTTTTGGGTATGTCTTTATCAGCAGCATGAAAACGGACTAATACAGTAAATTGGTACAAGTAGAGTGGGACATTGCTGAAAAGATACCCGAAAATGTGAACTTGACATTGGAACTGGGTAACAGACAAAGGTTGGAACAGTTTGGAGGGATCAAAAGAAGACAGGAAAATGTGGGAAAATTTGGAACATCCTAAAGACATGTTGAATGGCTTTGACAAAAATACGGATAGTGATATGAACAATAAGGTCCAGGCTGAGGTGGTCTCAGAGGGAGATGAGGAACTTGTTGAAAAACGGAGCAAAGGTGACTCTTGTTATTTTTATTATTATTATTTTTTATACTTTAAGTTCTAGGGTACATGTGCACAATGTGCAGGTTTGTTATGTATGTATACATGTGCCATGTTGGTGTGCTGCACCCATTAACTCGTCATTTACATTACTTATGTCTCTTAATGCTATCCCTCCCCCCTCCCCCCACCCCACGACAGGCCCTGGTGTGTGATGTTCCCCACCCTGCGTCCAACTGTTCTCTTCGTTCAAGTCCCACCTATGAGTAAGAACATGCGGTGTTTGGTTTTATGTCCTTGTGATAGTTTGCTCAGAATGATGGTTTCCAGCTTCATCCATGTCCCTACAAAGGACATGAACTCATCCTTTTTTATAGCTGCATAGTATTCCATGGTGTATATGTGCCACATTTTCTTAATTCAGTCTATCACTGATGGACATTTGGGTTGGTTCCAAGTCTTTGCTATTGTGAATAGTGCCGCAATAAACATACGTGTGCATGTGTCTTTATAGCAGCATGATTTATAATCCTTTGGGTATATACCCAGCAATGGGATGGGTGTGTCAAATGGTATTTCTAGTTCTGGATCCCTGAGGAATCACCACACTGTCTTCCACAATGGTTGAACTAGTTTACAGTCCCACCAACAGTGTAAAAGTGTTCCTATTTCTCCACATCCTCTCTAGCACCTGTTGTTTCCTGACTTTTTAATGATCACCATTGTAACTGGTGTGAGATGGTATCTCACTGTGGCTTTGATTTGCATTTCTCTGATGGCCAGTAATGATGAGCATTTTTTCATGTGTCTGTTGGCTGCATAAATGTCTTCTTTTGAGAAGTGTCTGTTCATATCCTTTGCCCACTTTTTGGGGGTTGTTTTTTTCTTGTAAATTTGTTTGAGTTCTTTGTAGATTCTGGATATTAGATGGGTAGGAAGTCAAATGGTCTCTGTTTGCAGATGACATGATTGTATATTTAGAAAACCCCATCGTCGCAGCCTAAAATCTCCTTAAGCTGATAAGCGACTTCAGCAAAGTCTCAGGATACAAAATCAATGTGCAAAAATCACAAGCATTCCTATACACAAATAACAGACAAACAGAGAGCCAAATCATGAGTGAACTCCCATTCACAATTGTTACAAAGAGAATAAAATACCTAGGAATCCAACTTACAAGGGATGTGAAGGACCTCTTCAAGGAGAACTACAAACCACTGCTCAGCGAAATAAAAGAGGACACAAACAAATGGAGAACATTCCATGCTCATGGATAGGAAGAATCAATATCATGAAAATGGCCATATCGCCCAAGGTAATTTATAGATTCAATGCCATCCCCAGCAAGCTACCAATGACTTTCTTCACAGAATTGGAAAAAACTACTTTAAAGTTCATATGGAACCAAAAAAGAGCCTGCATTGCCAAGACGATCCTAAGCCAAAAGAACAAAGCTGGAGGCATCACGCTACCTGACTTCAAACTACACTACAAGGCTACAGTAACCAAAACAGCATGGTACTGGTACCAAAACAGAGATATAGAACAATGGAACAGAACAGAGCCCTCAGAAATAATGCCACACACCTACAACCATCTGATCTTTGACAAACCTGACGAAAGCAAGAAATGGGGAAAGGATTCCCTACTTAATAAATGGTGCTGGGAAAACTGGCTAGCCATATGTAGAAAGCTGAAACTGGATCCCTTCCTTACACCTTATACAAACATTAATTCAAAATGGATTAAATACTTAAATGTTAGACCTAAAACCATAAAAACCCTAGAAGAAAATCTAGGCAATACCATTGAGGACATAGGCATGGGCAAGGACTTCATGACTAAAACACCAAAAGCAATGGCAACAAAAGCCAAAATTGACAAATGGGATCTAATTAAACTAAAGAGCTTTTGCACAGCAAAAGAAACTACCATCAGAGTGAACAGGCAACCTATAGAATGGGAGAACATTTTTACAGACTCTTGTTATGTTTTAGCAAGAGACTGGCAGCATTTTGCCCCTGCCCTAGAGATTTGTGGAACTTTCAACTTGAGAGAGATGATTTAGGGTATCTGGTGGAAGAAATTTCTAAGCAGCAAAGCATTCAAAAAGTGACTTGGGTGCTGTTAAAAGCACTCTGTTTTAAAAGGGAAACAGAACATAAAAGTTAGAAAATTTGCAGCCTTATGATGTAGTAGAATAGAAAAACCCATTTTCTGGGGAGAAATTCAAGCTGGCTGCACAAATTTGCATAAGTAGCAAGGGGCCTAATGTGAATCCCCAAGACCATGGGGAAAATGTCTCCAGGCCACTTCAGAGACCTTCACAGCAGCCCCTCCCATCACAGGACCGGAGGCCCAGGAGGAATAAGTGGTTTTCTGGGCCAGGCCTGGGGTCCCCATGCTGTGTGCAGCCTAGAGACTTGGTGCCCTGTGTCCCAGCTGCTCCGGCCACAGCTGAAAGGGGCCAACATACAGCTCTGGCTGTGGCTTCAGAGAGTGGAAGCCCTAAGCCTTGGCAGCTTCCATGTGGTGTTGAGCCTGCGGGTGCACAGAAGTCAAGAATTGAGGTTTGGGAACTTCTGCCTAGATTTCAGATGTATGGAAATGCCTGGATGCCCAGGCAAAAGTTTGCTGCAGGGGCGAGGCCCTCATGGAGAACCTCTGCTAGGGCACTGCTGAAGGGAAATGTGGGGTCGGAGCCCCCACAGAGAGTCCCTACTGGGGCATGCCTGGTGGAGCTGTGAGAAGAGGGCCACCATCCTCCAGACCCCAGAATGGTAGATCCACCAACGGCTTGCACTATGAGCCTGGAAAAGCCACAGACACTCAACACCAGCCCGTGAAAGCAGCCAGGAGGGAGGCTGTACCATGCAAAGACACAGGGGCAGAGCTGCCCAAGACCATGGGAACCCACCTCTTGCATGAGCATGACCTGGATGTGAGACCTGGAATCAAAGGAGATCATTTTGGAGCTTTAAAATTAGACTGCCCTGCTGGATTTTGGACTTGCATGGGGCCTATAACCACTTTGTTTTGGCCAATTTCTCCCATTCAGAATAGCTGAATTTACCCAATACCTGTATCCTCATTGTATTTAGGAAGTAACTAGCTTGCTTTAGATTTTACAGGCTCATAGGTGGAAGGGACTTGCCTTGTCTCAGATGAGACTTTGGACTGTGGACTTTTGAGTTAATGCTGAAATGAGTTAAGAATTTGAAGGACTGTTGGGAAGGCATGATTAGTTTTGAAATGTGAGGACATGAGATTTGGAGGGGCCAGGGGCGGAATGATGTGGTTTGGCTTTGTCCCCACCCAAATCTCAACTTGAGGTATATCTTCCAGAATTCCCATGTATTGTGGGAGGTACCCAGGGGGAGGTAATTGAATCATGGGGGCTGGTCTTTCCCATGCTATCCTTGTGATAGCGAATAGTCTCACGAGATCTGATGGGTTTATCAGGGGTTTCCTCTTTGCTTCCTCCTCATTTTTCTCTTGCTGCTGCCATGTAAGAAGTGTCTTTCGCCTCCCGCCATTATTCTGAGGCCTCCCCAGCCATGATTCTGAGGCCTCCCCAGCCATGTGGAACTGTGAGTCCAATTAAATCTCTTTTTCTTCCCAGTTTTGAGTATGTCTTTATCAGCAGCATGAGAATGGACTAATACACCCAGAAAGCTCTCTGGGGCTGGTCATGTGTTCTAACTTATAAGGGAAGAGGGTTTGAAGGCATCTGGAGTGCATTCTAAGCAGGCCCTTGCATATAAAGCACAAGGAGAGCCTGATATTCAGCCTTGGGGCTCAGGATGGTCAAAGCCATCTGGCTGCCCTGACCACACCACAGAAAATCAGAGTCAGAAACTTTTAGGAATTGGGGGAACTTAGACAGACAGTATTAAATCTGGGCTCAGCCTTGGTGGGTGAATCATTCTCTGTACTATCTTTACTCAAGGGGTTAAGTGGTCTATATTTAAATCCCCTCTCTCCTGTAACAGGTGCAATGACTGTTTCCTCTGTGAGACAGAACTGATGGAATTGAGATTTTAGTAAATGACCTATTTTGAGCTAGTTCTTTGTCCACTTGCCTTTGTTGTTGGCATAGTGGTCATAATAGCCAGAGGACTTTTTACATGAATCTAATCAGAGACATGGGCATATTTTCTGTGTTTTTTCTTTTTTTAAAAAAAAAAATAAATAAATAGCATTGAAGTTCTGTAACGTAGTAAAACAAGGCAGTCTACCTAGATGTTAAGGTAAACCTCTGATCTATGTATCAGGAGTGACTCAATCTGGTTGAAAGTTGCAGAAAAATTTAGATGGATTTCGGTATATGGCTAGTTTTATACAAAGGTTAACACACAAGCCTTGCAGTGTAACAGACCCAGGTTTGAATTCTGGCTTCACCACTTACTACCTTCCACCAGTGGCCTCCATCAAGTTACTTAACCTACCTGAGACATGGTATTTTCATTTAAAAATGCTTAGCATGAAATGAAATTAGTATTAAAATAACAGTAATTACTGTTGTTATTATTAAAAATGCATGCATTCTGCCAGCCCCAAGGACAGAAAGGAATACTTTTTCTTCTATAAAGTTTTACACATTACAATATTCCCTGTGGATATGATGTGTTCTCTAAAGCAGAGAGAAATCCTTTATCGGGATTTCTAGGAGATTATTTTTTTCCTTCAGTTCACTTTATTTATTTATCCCAGGCATAGTACTTTTGTTAATCTTTTAATCACATTTTGATATACTTTTTCGGCTTCCTCTTCAGTCCCTATTGAAACAAGTTTTCTCTTCATGCAATCATGAATAAACTTACTCATTTCTATTCAGTAATGTAAGCATTATCTTTTGTAACATTAGGATAAATTTTAGCATGCAAATGAATAAATAGCAAGGGCAAGAGACAAGATAAGGTGTCTGCTAATAAATAAATGACATGATGTTAGGTGAATGGAAACAGCTGGGAGACCTACTTTTAATTTTCTCGTTATCTAAAAATCAGAAAGGCCAAATGCACCAAGTTTACTGATAATTCACTTCTGTTTGCTAGCCATGAATCCATCATGTAAAGAGTGGTATTGATGAAAAGAGCAGTATTGTCACCTACAAAATGTACTTGGTCCTAATGTAATATATGGTACTGCCAATTCTATCATAGAAATTTGGCCAAGGAATGAGAATGTAGTAATTTATGAATTGTAGGACAATTACATAATAATACAAACAATATTCTATTACTCATACTTGGGGGTATATAAACAAAAATTATTTTACCTCTAGGAAACTTATGTACTGTGGTTCACCTTTATATGTGAGGGATACATTCCAAGATCCTCATACCTAGTACCAAACCCTATAGATGCTGTGTCATTTTCCTACACTTATAAACCTATGAATATGTTTATAAGTTAGGCACAGTAAGAGATTAACGACAATAACTAATAATAAAATAAAAAACAATTATAACAGTATGCCAGTATCACTACTCTTGTGCTTTGGGGCCATTATTAAGTAACAAATAAGGGTTACTTGAACACAGTGCAATACTGCAACAGGAAATCTGATAACTGAGAAGACTACTAAATGATTAAGGTGCAGCTAGCTGAGACAGCATGGATACACTGGACAAAGGGATGATTCACATCCCAGGTGGGACTGAGCAGATGATTGCATCACACTACTCAATGGTACACAATTTAAAACTTATAATTGTTTATTTCTGAAATTGCCCGTTTAATATTTTTGGACTGTGTTTGACTGCAGGAAGCTGAAACTGTGGAACGAGAAACCATGGATAAGGGAGGACTACAGTACATCAAATGGACCAATCATGGCTTTCTGCAGGAGTGAAAACTTTAGGAATCATCTAAAATTTTCCTAAAATATCCAAGCTTGCATGTTCAGGTCTGTAGTAATATAATGATGCTGATATTTTGATAAGCACAATTAACAGAATGCTGATTTGTATTAGAAAATAGCTCAACAATCGAAGCTGCCCTGCAATCTAAATTTCCAGACTCAAACTTCAACTACTCATCTACATGTAGCCATCTTATCACCATAAAATAAATATTTTGGTATGCCTCCTTAGAGTTCTTTTCTAATACGTATTTAAAAATCTACTGTGTGTGTGTGCGCAAACAAAATCGGATTGATGCCATAGTTGTTTTGTAGTTTGTTTTAACTTATTAAAGTCTGTTATACATACAAAGAAGTTATCTATGTACACTTTAAAGAATGATAATAAGATAATCACTGATTTACTCACCAATCAGCTTATTAACTATATCATTATCAGATTTTAGAAGCTCTCTGTGAACCACTTTCTGATAGGATCCCTCCCTTGGCCCCAGAGATAATTACCATCATGAGTTCCGTGTTATTTATATCCTTGTTTTTCTGTATAGGATATTTTCTACGCATGTACTCCTAAAAATACATATCACTTGGTTGTGCCTGTTTTTGAACTTAATGGATTATTATATGATTTATTTTATTACTTGTTTCGTTTCTTAATATTATGCTTTTGAAATTCATTCAGGTTGATGCCCTTAGCTACAGTTTATTTTGAGTACATCATGATATACACTTTATGAATGTGTACTTCAGTTTATCCCTGATATATACATCCCCCTACTCGTTTCCAGTTTTTAAAATTACAAATAATGCTGCTATGCACATATTTTTAACATATCTCCAGGTACATGTGTGCAAGGGTTTCTCTAATAAATATGGGAAAACAGAATAAATAGAATTGCTGGATTACAGAGTATGTGCACACAGTCAATTTTATAGATAATACAAACTGTGTCGTAAGAAGTTGAAACCATTAAGATTCTCACTAGCAGTAGAAGACAGAGAACTCCATACTAGAACCTAGTCAACATTTCTTTTTTAAGTATCCATTAATCTAGTTGATAAAAATGGTACGCCAATATCTTTCTAAATTGCATTTTATTGATTAATTAAGAACTTCAGCCCCCATTTCACATATTTATTGGCCACTTGGGTATCTGCTTTTATAGAGTGTCTATTCTTTCCCATTTTCCAATTGGACGGTTTGCCTATTTCTGATTGGTTCATAGGAACGTCCAGATATATTATAAATCAGGATCATCTTTAATATACAACATGAGCCACAAATATAATTTTAAATTTTCTAGTAGCCACATTCAAAAAGTAAAAGGAAACAGGTGAAGTTAATTTTAGTAATATATTTTATTTAACCCAATATATCCTAAATATTTTAATTTCAATATATATTCAATATAGAAATTATTAAGATTCTGTACGTTCTTTTGTTTTCATACTATGTCTTTGAAATCTGGCATGTATTTGGGATAAGAGACACTGCAAGTCCTCAAAACATGTGACTTGTGACTACCATTTTGGGCAGCACAATTCTAGATACTAAGCCTCTGCCAGGTGTGTATACAGTCACCTTCAGTATCCATCAGGGAACTAGTTCCAGGATCCCTGTGGATACCAAAACCTACACATACTCAAGTCCTGCAGTTGGCCCTACAGATACCAAAAGTCAGTATATGTGGGTTTTGCATCCTGCAAATACTGTATTTTTTGATTCCTGTTTGGTTGTAGATTTAGAACCCACTGATATGGAGGGCTGGCTGTATTTAGTGAAAAAAAAAAACAAAAAACCCCACATAAAAGTGGACCACGCAGTTCAAACCGATGTTGTTCTAGGGTCAACTGTATTGCAAATTTCTATCAATGTGGGGCTTCTCTTTCTACTTTCTCTATGGTATCTTTTTGTGAACCAAAATTATGAACTTTAAGTAGGCATATATCTACATTTTCCTTTATGCCCTGTGTTTTCTATGACTGGTTAACAAAATCTTTCACATTCCTTGGGTCATAAAGACATAAAACTATATTGTCTATTAAAAGTCTTACACTTTGCAAACACTACCATCATATATGTAGAAAATCTAATGGAATCAACAAAAAGAATCAGTGAATTTAGCAAGGTTGCATTTTACAAGATTGGCACATTAAAACCTACATACTATTTATAAATACTACAATCATTGGAAATTGAATTAAAGAAAATTCTATTTATAATAGCACTAGAAAAGGAAATGTTTAGGAATACATCTGACAAAAGACGTGCAAAATTGTACATTAAGAACTACAAACCATTGCTGAAAAATATTAAACACTAAATAAATGCAGAGATGTACCTTGTTTATGGGTTTATTGGTAAAGACATAGATTCATCCCAAATTGATCTATAGAGTCAATGTAAGTCCAATAAAAATCTTAGCAATATAAGCTCACTCTAAAATTCATATGGAATTGCAAAGGATGTAAATAACCACAACAACATTGTTCCCATCTTAGCCTCCTGAGTGGGGGTACTTGTATAGTACTTGGAAATGACTTCTGCATGTGCATCCCTGAGAACCTTTCTAACGTGAAGCCAACCAGAATCTCTTCTGTGTGGACAACCCGGCCCTTACTAGGATATATATTGCGTTAGGTAGATGGGGCTGGGACCTCTGATTTTAGGCATTCCAAACAGAAACCGAGTCTTGGCTCTGAACAATTCTCCAGATTATTCATGCACCTGCTTTTCCTCTTCATAGGAATCCCTCCCATGAAATGCATAATTTCTAGGGTCATTAAGCTAAGCAGTGACATAATTTCAAAATAAATGATCCCAGAACATTATCTTGAACAGAAGCAAATGGGAACTTTAACTCTGAAGTTCACCCTCCCATTCTAATGACTTTTATCTCAGTGAGCTCATTATGGTTGGTCAGTGTTGGATTTTTGTCCACCTTGGCCAAGAAGAGGGATGTGGAGAACTGTAAAATTTTCTGCTCTGAACCTAATACCTACCCTCTTGTTCTCTGATACTGAGAAAGTAACACACTCCCTCTAAATTACTCTTTTGAGCTAGCAATTCCTAGAAGGTGATGTATGGCCTGGAATGGGCCAAATTGCAAAAAAAAAAAAAAAAAAAACAAAAACAAACAAACAAACAAACAAAAAAACCTCCCTTCTGCAAAATTGCAAGACTTGCCTGAACAGTGTCCACCAAACTTGCAGCTCTCCCTTTGTTGCTTTTGTGTTTTTCCCCTATAAAACCCCCTTATTCTTGATATTTGAATAATATACATTTTCTGTGCATTTTGAGATTCCAAGAATTTCTGACAGACACTCTTTAGTTACTTGAAAGATATTTTCACTGGGCATAGAATTATAAATTGGTATTGTTAAATTACATTTGGCCTAGAGCTGCCTCTTTACATATTTTAAATTCTGCCTAAAGGTTTCCCCATACATAATTAACTATAACGCAACTTGATGTATAAAATAGACTGTAACCTACTCTTGTAACAAGTAGCCAAGTCTCAGCCAATTGCAGTAGCCAAACTTCAGACAACCACAGACAACTGTTCAAAGAAGGCAAAGGCAGGTTCAAATAAGGCAAAGGCAGAGCTGTAACCAGTCCAGCTGTTTTTGTACTTCACTTCCATTTTCTGTACATCACTTTCCTTTTTCTGTCCACAAATGTTATCCAACCATGTGGCAGCCTGGAGTGGCTCTGAACATATTCTGGTTCTGGGGGCTGCCTGATTTGCGAATCATTCTTTGCTCAATTTGCGAATCATTCTTTGCTCAATTAAACTCTGTTAAATTTAATTTGTCTAAAGTTTTTAACTGTGTATTTTCTCTCCACGCATGAAGGATAAAATTAAGTTCTCTTCTGAAGAAATGAGCTGTCAGTCTAATTGCTCTTGCCTTGAAGATGATTTCTTTTTCCACCCTCCTTAGCTGTTTTTTAAGATTTTCTCCTCTTTGCTGTTCCGCAGTCTCATTCTAATCTGTTTGGTGTGGATATTGTCTTACTGCTGGGATGCTTTGTGCTTCTTAAAGCCATGGGTTCAAAAATTCGGGAATATTCTCAGTTATCATACATTTAAATATTGCCTCTTCCCCATTCTATCTTTCTAGAACTATCATTTGGAGTACGCTAAACTTATTATCCTAACCTCTCTTATATCTTGATCTCCCCCCACTTCTCTCTCTCTCTCTGTGTGTCATATCTTTTTTTTAATGTTTCTTTGAGTTTCATTCAGGAAACATTTTCATATCTGTCTTTCAGTTCACTAATTCTACCGAGGCAAATCTGCTGATAAATCTACAGTTTTAAACTTAATTTATCATATATTTCTTTTCTAGAATTTTTATAATTATAGTTATAAATCTGCTTATTGTCTGCTCATATTTCCAAAATTCTCTTTTATTTTTTGAATATCTTAAACACGGTGATTTTATATTTGTCTAATAAATCCAATACCTCTAATCTTTGCAGGTCCAGCTGATGACTGGGTGTTTCACTGATTCCTACTCATGGTGCCTAGTTCCCTGGTATATTTTATGTCATGAGTTACTCATTTTCTTTGGACTTTTATCTATGGAATGATTTGGGCTTGGATAGACATTGTTATTTCCAGAGAAGATTTACATTGGCTGTTGCTAGACACCTGGAGGTGCTGCAGAGCCAGAGCTACTTTCGAGTAAATATTTACTAGAAGTTTTATGGGCACGGGAAACATAAAGTCAGGCCACATAAGGGCTGACTTCTGATTTTAAATTATTGGGGTAGAGTGTCCTGCTCTATCCAAGCCATGGTTGAGGGAGGAAACTTCCTTGCTGTCCTTTTATGCATTGGGACAATTTTTTCTTTTATAATAGTTGTATTGGGATCATTCACATGTCATCAATTCATCCTTTTAAAGTATATAACTCAGTGATTTTTAGTATATTCACAGAGTTGTGTAGCCATCATCACTACCTAATTTTAGAACATTTTCATCAGCCCCAAAAGAAACCCCACAGCCACTAGCAGTCACTCCCAAACCTCTTCTCCCCCCAGCCTCTGGCAACTACTAATCTACTCTGTGTATGGATTTGCTTATTATGGACATTTCATATTAATGGAATCATAAAGTATATCACCTTTTGTAACTGGTACTAGACCTAACATGTTTCCAAGGTTATGCATGGCAATTTTCATATTTCATTCACTCTCACGATGCAGGGGGTAGCCCTTAACATCTTAACTGATCTGAGTGTGACCATGTGACTAAATTTTTACCATTGGAATGTGGGCAGAAATACGGTACAATTCTGGGTGCAGTGGCACATGCCTGTAATCCCAGCTACTTGGTAGGCTGAACCAGGAGGATCTCTTGAGCTCAGGAGTTTGAGATCACCCTGGCCAACACAGTGGGACCCATCTTAAAAAAAAAAAAAAAAGTAAACAAACAAAAAAAGAAATGAGGTATAAGACTTCTAGGCCATTTCCTTAAAAGCAAGCTGCTTGCCCACTTTTTCCTTTTTTTCCATTTTTCCATTCCCATGAGCTGGGAGCTGGCACAAGGTCCTAGTGATGGTGAGCTGGCAGAAGCTAGAAAGTATAATACCCTAGTGACTACTGAAAAAGGAGAGGAAACCCAGGCCTTAGATAATCTTGTGCTGTACAGCCAGCAAACCTCCTAGAATATAATATGATTGAAATAAACTTTGTTTAGATGGGTCTTTTGGTTTCAGCAGTTCAGCCTATATGCCAACTAACAATAAGAATGTAGCATCATTTATTTTACCATTCTCCTGCTAGATGGTTTTGTACTATTTTTAATAATGATAATGCTGCCATGGACATTTATGCACCTTTGGCTTCCTCTCTAGTTATTTCCTTATAACACATTTCTAGAAGTGAAGCTGCTTATTAAAGAATGTGGACATTAAGTCTTTTAAAACATATTGCCAAATATCCTATTAGAAAAATAATTTGTTTTATGTTTGACATCAGTGTAAAAGAGTGTTTTTTGGTTACTTTAAAAAACTTAAAACATAATTACCTAAAAAGTGCTATTTGATAACTTGTGTAGGCACCCGATAATGGAAACTATTCAATAGTAAGTACTGGTTAATGAAAACTATTCATTTTGTGATTTGTAAAAATTCTGATGTTATGAAAACAACATGTGATTTCAAGCAAGCATGCAAGCCTGATTTAAAGTAAGCACGTCAACATCCCTAAACCTTTCAGCTGGGAAACAATGGTAAAAACTGTATTATGTTTGCAATGTAATTATCTTTAAGTACATTGAAAAATGCTAACATTTTCAGCATACACTGAACGTATTTTGGATTTCTGACTTGCATTTCCTGAGCTATAATTATAATCCTATTTTCTTATTTCAGCACAGTATTTTTCTCATTTATATGTTGCTTCTCTAGCAGAATATGGTTTTCTATTTTCATAAATAACAGCAATATGGGAAAATATATAAGTGGTGATTTGACACAAAATGAGGAGCTAATCTAATAACCCATCTCTTGTAAAGTAGCTAAATATTTTAGTCAATTTCACATAGATTATGAGGACAACTTCGTCCCTTTTGTTGTCTCTCATTGGTAACTTTTATTCTGTGAGAATGATAAATATGAAGCAGATAATGTAATCATATTCCAAGATGCAAGTGTGCTTTCAAATAAAATGAAAAGCTAATGGATACATGTTATAAGCCAGTTATGGTAAACACACACACACATACACACACACACACACACACACATACACACACGGATGCATACTGAAAACCGGTCGTAATTCAACCTATATATTCTATCCATGTAAACATAAAAGTTATTGTTTTAATTAAAGAATACTTCTAATGAGATCTTCATTAGGGGCTGTGGGAGTCAGCCTCCAGAATATCCCCCAGTGATCTTACTTCCTGGTGTTCATGCCCTTGTGTAGCTCCCACAGAATAGGGTTGACTTGTGTAACCAATTTGATATTATGGAATGATGAAGTGTGACTTCAGAAGCTAAGATCAAAGATATGATGGTGTCTGTCAGTCTCTTTCTTGGATCATTCACTTTGGAGGAAGCTAGCTGCCATGTTATGAGGACAGCCAAGCTGCCCAATGGAAAACTCCACATAAAGAGAGAAATTAAGGCCTGTCTGACAACAACCAGCATTAACCTGCCAGGCACACGAGGAAGCCACCTTGGAAGTGGATCCTTCAGCTCCCCTTAAGCCTTCAGAGGACTGCAATCTCATGAGAGATACCACCACAGAGCCTCAGCTCAGCTACTCCTGGATTTGTGACCCAGAGAAACTGAGTGAGACATAAATGTTCATTGTTTGAAGTTGTTAAGTTTTAGAGTCACTTGTGGCATAGCAATAGATGACTAACATAGGGGCTTTGGAATATTAAATGAAGATCAATTAACTTGAATAAGTAACTGAAAGCAAAAGGAGCTACCTTAATGAACAGTAAACTAAAATCTAGATCCCCAAGTAACTATTAATTCATCAAAAATTTACAACATACTTATTACGCATAAGAGCCCTTCAACTGTTTCTAACTGTAAAGCAAGTGCTTCTGTCCTGAGCAGGCCCTCCAGCTCCTGTGTTTGGCCTCGTGGCAGGGCAAGCACAGCCTCCCTGGAACACCCCGGGCTAGTGCTGAAAGACTCGTGAGACAGATCACATCCATTCCAGTCTTTCTTAACCTTCTGGGACATTTTCTCATGACACTTTTGGAAACATAAGAATCTTTTACATTCCTTTAGTACTAAATGAAGCTCAAAATACTTTGTATAAACACAATTATATATTAATTATAATGACGTATAAACATATGTTAATGCACTATTATGTATTTTATATAATATAAACATAATTTTATGAAATAATACAACAGCTTTATAATTATACATTAAAATTATAATTTACAAATTGTCTCCAAAATAAATTACAGTAATAAAACAAAGGTGTTGCTTGTTTCGAACAATCCTACCATCTTCTACCCACTATCCCCACTTCAGATAATACAGCCACCTGAAGAATTACTGTTCTGGTTTTTTTTTTTCCTTTTTTTTTTTTTAGACTCAGAGTCTCACTCTGTCTGCCAGGCTGCTAGAGTGCAGTGGTGCAATCTCAGCTCACTGCAACCTCCGCCTCCCAGGTTCAAGTGATTCTCCTGCCTTGGACTCTCGAGTAGCTGGGACTACAGGCATGTGCCACTATGCTTAGTCTTTTTTTTTTTTTTTTTTTTCCTGTGCTTTTAGTAGCAATGGGGTTTCGCTGTGTTGGCCAGGCTGGTCTCAAACTCCTGGCCTCAAGTGATCTGCCTACCTCGACCTTCCAAAGTGCTGGAATTACAGGCATGAGCCACTAAGCTCAGTCTGTTCTGTTCTTTAATCTCAACCATTAGGATCCTCTACATGGCGCACTTTTACAGAAACCCACCCAGAATAACCTCTAAAATTATAGTAAAACTAAGCTTCATTTCCCTTTGAACTGGCAGAGTAGAGTAAATCAAATAAAGTAAACAAGAAGATAGCCCAAAAAAACAAAAGCAAAAATCAAATGCAAACCAGGGGTTAGCTAAAAACCTGGTCAAAAAGATTGGAAAAATCAAGACCACAAAACGGTATGTACAATTAATAGCAATTCAAACGGTAGAGAATGCAGGTCAGTGAAATGGAACAACTGAATGCTTTTTAAAGTTAGGCCTATTATACAAGAACGTGTTTTGAGACAAAGCAGGATAACACATTCACATTACTAAAGCCTGGCAACTGAGGAGAGCTGGCTGGATCATGAGTTCACATGCCTTAGAAAGAAACTTGGTAGAACTTTCAGATGATTGGTGCAGAGAGAATCAAATTTACAACCGAATAATGTGTCACCTGTCAGAATCCTTAGAGTAAGAAGTGTTCCCCATGTGCAGTGGAGCAGCTGATATGTACAAATTACAAAATGAAGATTGATGTCTACCTTTTTTTGCAGTTCAATGAAAAGCAGATTTTTGCCAAGTAAACATATATGTAATGTTTATTGTGATAGCTGGACCCATCCCAATCTTCTAGGTACAATAAAAAATCAGGGCAACTCTAAAACTGCCATTGAGCTTCCCAAATGGGTAATATAACTTTAAATCCTTGGCATTTTTGCAGAAAGGTAATTGGTGCTGACGTGCTTTGAATGAAAACAGTAAACAGAAAAAATAATTTGTGACTAGAATCTCTTCTGAGAATAATATAAATAGGAATGCAACTTATTCTGAGTAAGAATTGGCAAGGTATTTCCAAGGGGGGATTGAAAGAACTGAAGTTGCTATAGGTAGCAAAGGCATAAACAAAACATAAAGCAAACAGCCATAAACAAAAGAGAGTTTTCCCAGAGAAAATGACAGTCTGCTTGAGAGGGCTGACCTCATGACATAGTCTAATTTCTCTTGGCACAGAATTAAGATTCAAATTTGGGAAATATTCCATTTAAGATTATTTTAAAAGTCAAGTAGCTGAATACAAAGATTATTACAGCAGGAAAATTCACCCAATGTACTAGTCATAGGAAAATAAGGGTAGAATTAGAAGTCAGCAGACTTATTTTTCTTTTCCTAGCTCTGCCACTTAACTGGTTTTCTGCATTTTAGCAAATTATTTAAACTGTCTGGGATTCAGTTTCCTCATCTATAAAAGGAAAGGGCGGGCTTAGAATCCAAAATTCACTGGTTTGTGCAAAATCAGATCAACTGGAAGTGGAGACCCAGCATATTATATTGAAGAAGATTCTTGGGCTACTTGGAGACTAATTAGGAAAGCAGACATTACTCACTCATTACACAAACTAATTATTGAACCAGGCACCATTCTAGGTGCTGCAGCAGCAAACAACACAGCCATCCTCATTCCCACAGAGCTTAGAATCTAGTACCAGGGGACAGCCAATGAATAAGTAAGCAAAGAATTTCACATAGTGACAATTGTCATGATGAAAAAACTACAAAAGTGATATAATAGAGAAACACTAAGTGGGGTTGGGCAGTTGATGGGCTGGTCAGGAAGGCCCCGCTGGTTTCATGGGTGTGTAATCTTTGCGACTGCATATGGCCTCATGCTTAGAAGTCTCTGTTTGATTTAGTGCTCTGCTTGTACTGTCTTGAAATTATTAATCATTTTTAACAAGGGGCCCTGTATTTTCATTTTGCATGCAGGTCCTCATATTATGTAGCCTGTCATGCAGGGATATGTGACCTGAATGACAATAAGAAGCCGGACGTATGTGAAGATGGTGGAAGGACATGCTATGAGTAAACAGCAAGTGCAACATAACCTTGGTATGTCTGAGAAACAGAAAAAAGACTAAGATGGTTGATGCACAGAAGTAAGAGGAATACAGTGGTGGGAAATGATGCCGAGAAATAGGCAAGGGCCACTTCATATAAGGTCTTGTAGGAGACTGGAAGTATAAGCATAGTGTACTTGATTAAAAGGTGTACAAGCAGAGATACCCACCCACTGAAAGTGGGACACAAGAAAACTTGTATGTTTCTGTGTGAACTTAGATTGAGACCATTATCTATTTATCTGTCTAGAACTATATGTATATATAGTTACATATTTATATTTATATATGTCTATGTATACACACATAGTTACATGTCCATATCTATAGATATAAAGATACAGAGATAAAGATAGATATGAATATGTAACTATATATAGATATAGATATGGATATGTAACTATATCTCCATCCTGAGAATTTATAACCACAGGCCAAAAATATTATATCAGATTGAGATTTTTTAATGAATAATCTAGGAACCTCCAAGTAGGGAAATTAGCATCAAAATAAAATATGTCATAGGACAATAAAGCCCTCTGGGAAGGGCAACTCAGTGTGGGATCATCCAAGATAATGACATTGGAAAAGAGGCCTCACTAGAGGTATCTTCCATGGGCCCCTTGGGATACAATGAAGGCAGAAATTTCTAAATTTATTTGTATTAATTTTCATAAAGGAGAAGTAAAGTACAGCCATTCTATGGGCTCCCACCTGAAGTACAGGGTATAAGGCAGCCATTGTAAATGTTCCCTTATTCTAGGGACCAGCCTATTGGTTGGTGATAGCCCTGTGGCATCTAAAAGAAGCAAATGCAAAAAAAAAAAAAAAAAAAAAAACTTTCTAGAAGGACAAGCTCTCAACAGAGGCTGTGCAGGATTGCCACAGATAAAACGTTGATGAAAATAGACTTATGTGACAATTATACAAAATGCATGAGGAAACAATCTACTGTGATCAGTAGCCAGTAGATGACAGCAGTGGATAACAATAAACAGCAGAGCCACAGGCACATTAAACTTTAGACCATAAAACTGTCACTTAGGAGCAAAAATAAGCATGAGTATAATTATTTAAAGAAGATATGTAAAAAATTTAAAAATAGCTACTGTAAAACCCTTCAGATTTAAAAAGATATAAAATGTAACTTCTTGAAAAAATACATATATACATACACACACATACACACACACATATATATAGAGTCAGAAAAAAGAATCCTTCAACAGATATGCTAACCAGCAAATTGGATATATGTGAAGAAAAGCAGTGAACTGGATGAATGATCTGAATAAATTCCTCAGAATATGGCACTAAGAAATGAAATGTGTGAAAGAGCTTATGAGACAGGGAAAGCAGAATGTGATGGCCAGCATGCGTCTCACCGGAATTCCAAAAGGACAGAAGAGAGATAATTTGGTAAGTAATATCTGAAAATATAATGGCTGAGAATTTTTCATAACTGATGGAAAACAAGAATCTTTATATTTAGGAAGGACAACGATCCCTTCCCAAGATAAATAAAATTACACCTCTATCAACATACATCAGTATGAAACTACAGAATTAAAAAAAACAAAAGGGCTCAAAGCATCCAAAGAAAAGATATAGTACAGGAAGAAGAAATGTCTGAATTCATTAAAAAAAATTTGACAAGAAATTATGAACAAAAACCGGTGTGCATGTGTGTAAATGTAAACACACGTGACTTGATGAAAAGGCAGTTGGTTAGAGTGGTGGGGAAAAAAACAGTAAATATCTTATTTAGGAGACAAACCCACATATACAAATACAGACAGTTGAAATATTTGTGAAGAAAAAGAGGTGTAACAGGAAAATATCAACAAAAAGAAAAGTAGTAAAAATACAACAAATTTTAAGGCAAAAGTAGTTATCAAGGATAAATGTCATTATAATAAAATGTTCATTCCATAAGAGAAATAGTTCTAATCTTATAAACACCTGATAATATACTTCGAGCTATGTGAAGCAACACTGATTAATTTCAAAGAGAAACTGACAACTTCACAATCATAATGGTAAGAGTTTAACATTCATTACCAGAAACTGCTAGATTAATAATAATAACCTGTCAAAACCAATTTATTTACTGTACTCATGCTTATTAAATAGCTTTGGTATTCCCTGATTTCTTAGCTTGTAGCTTATTCTGTAACTTTTATATTAATATGGCATAAAGGAAAGGGGACACAGATTGGTTAATTTATTTATTCATTAAGAATTTGCTAAGTGACTTCTAGGCTCCCACACACTGTTCTAGCCTGCTGTGTAGCAACACTAAACAGAATGTCTGTCCTCTCAGAGGACAGACATTCTAGAAATGTAGAGAAATGTCTAGAATGGAGCTTACATTCTAGAAAATAAATGGATAAGCATACAGATACATTTATATTTACATGTTAAATATAGATGGATTATTATATACCCTAAAGAGAAGCAGGGTAAGTAGGGCTAGGACATCAGGGTGGGTAGTTCTACTGTTTTGACAGGGCTCTCAGGGAAGGCACTATGCTGGGCAGAGAAAGAAAACACTCTGCAGATACCTGAAGACTTTGGCACTTGCTTGGAAAGTGCCACAGTCTGAGGGAGAAGACTGCTGGAGAGAGAAGCCTGCTGGAGAGAGAAGCCTGCTGGAGAGAGAAGCCTGCTGGAGAGAGAAGCCTGCTGGAGGGAGAAGCCTGCTGGAGGGAGAAGCCTGCTGGAGAGAGAAGCCTGCTGGGCAGGCAAGAACAGTGAGGGTCATCAGGGACGACAATGGAGGGAGCCAGGAAGACAGCAAGGGCAGGCCAGGCCAGGCCAGAGAGTTGTGTGTTGGACGTGGCCAGAATGTGTAGGACTCTGCAGGGCGTGGTTTTTATTCTAAATGATGTGAGAAGCCACGGCAGAGTGTTGAACAGAAAGTGGTGTGATCTGGCCTCATTTGAAAAGGGTCAGTGTGGCTGCTCTGCTTTGCAGGGAGAGGCAGGGATTGGGGCTGATGTTGGGACACCAGTTAGGAGGCATCTGTAATAATCCTGGGGTGGCTGGAGCAGGCGTAAGAGGTAGAAGTGGTGTAAGGAAGTGGGAATCTGGGTACATCGTGAAGGAGCACAGACAGGATAAATGACAAATCTTTCCAGCCTCCATTATACTCTGTCTCTTAGGTTAATGCCTCTGTTGGTTTTTTTTTTTCCCCCCAGAGACTTTATTCCCATAGGCCTGAAACAGTGTATTTAAAAACTGATCTATTATATTTAAAACATGCTACAGTATTTTTTAAAAGGTTTGGAGAAGTTGTAAATACTGCTGACAGCGCTCCTTAAAAACAAAAATCCATTCCGCTTAAATAATCTGCTAATTAAAATGGCAAAGGTAAGTGAAGGGAGTTGGAGGAGGGGCACTTCCTCAGTAACTTAGGTATCAACGAAACCAGATCTGAGTGGGCAAGTCAGAGTTGAGGTTTTAAATAAATAATCTAGAAAGGAAGTTGCCCGTTTTTTTCTCTACTATGTTTGCTGAAGGGACATTTTGGAAACACAGGAAGAGATCAGAAAGCTGTGGGCAGGATTTGCTTAGTTTCACAGGTAATTGAATCTAACAGCAAGAGACAATTAATGGCTGGTCTATTCATTAAACACTTTCCTTAGCAATAGCAGATTCCCTGCAATTTAACAAACTTCTTTCTGATATTGATTGCTACCAGAAAAAGCTTACAGTGACAGCAATTGTAGCTGCAACAGAACTGATTATTTAAAATCACAAAATCAATTTGTATACAAATATATGCAAGTTTCACAAGAGCTTCCGAGAACACGATTTCACAAACTAAAAATTAAGAAAAAAATCGATGACAAGTTTATATTTCAGAGTTGACTGTCTTTATCTTGCCTGGTACCTCTAATGCTGAAAGATCAGAACAAAAATTCTAAATGCATTTTGAAGGGAATGAAGGATATGTCAGAACCAAAACCTTTGCCCAACAAATTGTAAGATATTCTTAACACGAATATCTAACTGACCCTAGGTGCCTAATGAATCAATCACCCTTTTTCACTCACAGAAGAAAATGACATTCTGTCCCCTGAACAAGGCACTTTTTCTCCTAAATGCTACAGGATATATATTTTCCCTGGGATCCAATTAGAAGTCACACAGGCTTCTATCTGATTGCATTTATCATTATCTGAAGATCACAAGAAGTCCACAAAAAGTCATGTTCTCAGTTGTGATAAAATCTAATCCAAGGTGCTCCATAAAGGAAGTTCCACTGTGCTTGGAATACAACTTCTTCAAGCAAACTTCCCTAAAGAGACTCAGGAAAAGATCTTAAGATATGTTAGACAGTATACAGAAAGTTAATATCTTATTATTTGAGAATTCTTCAAAATGCTTAAATTATACTGTGGGAAACATTGGTTGCTATGTTTTGTTACGGAATAATGAAATCAAGACAGTCGAAAATAAATCTGTAGGAGTTAAAATTGGAAACAACCCATATGTCTTTAAGAGGGTTAATTGTCATGAAAACTGATATATTCATACTATACAATACTACTCAGCAATAAGAAGGTGTGATCTACTGACACAACATGAATCTCCAGAGAATTATGCTGAGAAAAAAGCCAGTCCCCAAAGATTACAGTCTGTACGATCCTATTTATTAAACGTTCTTGAGATGACAACGTTCCAGAAATGAAAAAAACACATTAGGTTGGTGCAAAAGTAATTACAGTTTTTGCCACTGAAAGTAATTGCAAAAACCTCGATAACTTTTGCGCCAACCTAGTGGTCGTGAGGAGTTAAGGACAGGGCCACGCAGGATGTGGGGAGTGGAGTGTGCTTACGAAAGACCACCACTAGGGATCCCTGTGGTAACAGAACTATATCTTGACTGTACTGGTGGACACACAAGCCTACATATGATAACACTGTATAAAACACACACACATGCATAAGTAAAATGGAAAGTCTGAACACAATCAGTGGATTGAAACAATGTCAATCTCCTGGGTGAAACTATACCATAATTATGCAAGTTGTTATTCAGGGGAACTGGGTAAAGAGTACATGGGATCTCTACATTATTTCTTAAAACTGCATGTAAATATATAGTTATTTCAAAATAAAAACACTAATTGAAAAACAAGTAAAGGGTGGCTATAAGACTTGATAAATATCAGCTAGGCTACTCATTTGCTTTCAAAGGTACTGTTAAACCTGCAGGTAAGCTACAAGCAAATAAATTTGGTGATTAAAATGGATACATGATTTAGTTTTTCTATTTCTTTTTGTGTTTTGGAAATTTGTGTTATCAGGAATTTTGTCCATTTCTTCTAAGTGCACTCTTTTAATTATAATAATTATAATAATGGAGAGTTGGGTCTTCTCCCCCTAGGTGAGTCTAGCTATAAAAGTTGCCTAAGCCAACTTTTAATAATCATACCAGGAGAATCTTGTCTGTGATGAAAAGTGTCATCAAATGCTGTTTGCTTAAAGTAGAATTAGTCTGCCCTTTGAAAATAGCTAGGAAGATATAATTTTGTATGCTATAATTCTTGGAAGCCAAGAAATCCAGTACTTTAATCATCTATTCATGTATAATATACAAAATATAAAGTGTACCAATTTTACGTGTAAGTCAATGAGTTTTGACAATGTATAAATCCATGTAACCACTACCACAGACAAGAGAGTAAACATTTCCATAACACCAAAAATTTCCTTCATGCCCAACTCCAGTCAATAACTGAGCTATTTCTGGTCAATAGAGATTGGGTTTGCTTTTCTAGAATTTTATATAAATAATTGTACAGTATATATTGTTTTGTATCTGGCTTTTTTGCCCAAAACAATGTTTCTGAAATTGTACCAGGTTACTGGACATATCAGTAATTCCTTCCATCTATCTGGGTATTTAATTATATGGGTGTATCATAATTTGTTTATCCACTCACCTGTTGAAGTAACATCTACATAATTTCCAGTTTTGTCCATTATGAATAAGGCTGCTATAAATGACTGTGTACAAACATTTGTTGGACACATTTTATTTCATTTGACTAAATGTGTCATAATTGAATTACTGGGTTGTATGGAAAAGATGTGATTAACTTCACAAGAAACCTCCAAACTGATTTCTGAAGTGTTTGTACCAATTTACATTCCCATTAACATGATGCTTCACATCCTCACCAACACTTGATATTTTGAATTTTTCATTTTAGCTATTCTAGTTGGTGTGCTGTAGCATGTCACTATAATTTTTTTGCATTTCTCTAATGATTAATAATGTTGAACATTATATCTATGTGCTTATTTGCCATCTTTTTATAGACTTTTGTGACTTGTCTGTTCAAATCTTTTGGCCTCTTTTGAAAGGTTGCTTTATTTTAAGTTGTAAGAATTCTTTATTCATAATTACTTTGTTAGATATACTTATTGTAAATAATACTTCCGGTCTGTGGCTTGGGCTTTGTATTCTCTTAACAATGTCTTTCAAAGAGTAGACAATTTTAATTTTAATGAACTCCAATATATCAATTTTTTCTTTTGTTGTGTGTGCTTTTTGTGTCCTATCTACTTGCTTACCCTGATGTCGCAAAGATTTCCTCCTATGTTTCCTTATAAATGTTTTATGATTTTAGCTTTTACTATTAGGTCTATGATGTATATTGAGCTTTTTTGTGTTTAGGGTGTAAGAGTTGAGGTCCATTCCCTCCACCTTCACCCGCAATGTAGATAGCCAACTGTATTAGGACCATTTGTTGAAAAGACTATTCTTTCCTCATTGGATTAATTTGTTTTTTTTATTGAAAATCAATTGGCCATGCATATATGGATCTATTTCTGGACTCTATTCTGTTCCCTTGATGTTTATGTCTATTCTACCAACATCATATTGTCTGGATTACTGTAACTTTATAGTAAGTCTTGAAATCAGATAGGGCATGTCTTTCTTTTTCAGGAATGTTTTGGCCATTCCAGTTCTTTTGCATTTCTATGCAAAACCAGAACCAGCTTGTCATTTTTTATAGAACTGTTTATAGGGATTATGATTAGAATTAGTTGAGTTGATCTAGAGATCAACTTAAAAGGAACTGACATCTTTTTTTTTAATTATTATTATACTTTAAGTTTTAGGGTACATGTGCACAACGTGCAGGTTTGTTACATATGTATACATGTGCCATGTTGGTGTGCTGCAACCATTAACTCGTCATTTAGCATTAGGTATATCTCCTAATGCTATCCTTCCCCCCTCCCCCCACCCCACAACAGTCCCCGGTGTGTGATGTTCCCCTTCCTGTGTCCATGTGTTCTCATTGTTCAGTTCCCACCTATGAGTGAGAACATGCAGTGTTTGGTTTTTTTGTCCTTGCGATAGTTTGCTGAGAATGATGGTTTCCAGCTGCATCCATGTCCCTACAAAGGACATGAACTCATCCTTTTTTATGGCTGCATAGTATTCCATGGTGTATATATGCCATATTTTCTTAATCCAGTCTATTATTGTTGGACATTTGGGTTGGTTTCAAGTCTGCTATTGTGAATAGTGCCGCAATAAACATACGTGTGAATGTGTCTTATAGCAGCATGATTTATAATCCTTTGGGTATATACCCAGTAATGGGATGGCTGGGTCAAATGGTATTTCTAGTTCTAGATCCCTGAGGAATCACCACACTGACTTCCACAATGGTTGGACTAGTTTACAGTCCCACCAACAGTGTAAAACTGAGGAACCGACATCTTAACCATATTAAGTCTTCTTATCCACAAGTGTGATCTACTTAGTTAGATCTTCTTTAATTTCACTCAGTAATATTTTATAGTGTTCAGTGTAGTGATCCTGTTATTTCTTGCTAAATTTATCTTTAAGAATTTCATGTTTTGATGATATAATTAGCCTTTAAAATATTTCATTTGCCAATTGTTAGTAATAGAAATAAAATATATTTTTCTACAATGACCTTTTTTGAGACTTTGTTACATTCATTTATTTATTCTCATAGCATTTTATAAAAATAATGCCATCTGAAAATAGAGTATATCTTCCTCTCCAAACTGTATGCCTTTTCTTGCCTTATTACACTGGCTAGGATCTCCAGGAAAATGTCATGTAGTAGTGTTAAGAGTAGACATTCTCACCTAGTTTTCAATTTTAGAGGGAAAATAATATTTTGCTATTAAGTATAATGTAAGCTGTAGGTTTTTAAGAGATGTTATGTATCAGGTCGAGGAAGTTTCCTTCCATTACCAGCCTTCTGAGAGTTTTTATCATGAATGGATTAGGAATTTAATCAATTTATTTTCTGTATGTATTAAGATGATCATATGATTTTTCTCTTTTCTTCTCTTAATATAATGAATTACATCCATTGAATACAGATGTTAAATCAACCATGAATTCCTTTATATTGCTGGATTCAATTTGAGAATTTTTCTGTCTGTATACAAGGGAGATACTGCGATGTTCATCTATATAGTTTTTCTTTCTTGCAGTTTCTGGATAGATTTGGTAATGAAGATAAAACCAACCTTATAAAATGAGTTGGGAAATTTCCCCCACTCTGCCCTTTTCTGAAAGAGTTTATATAGGATTGGCATTATTTCTTCTTTAAATATCTGGTTTAATTCACCAATGCAGTTTTCTTTGTGGGGAGATTTTTAATACAAATTTGATTTTTTAAAAAGATGATTTAGTTTTCCTATTTCTTTTGGAAATATGTGTCACCAGGAATTTTCTCCATTTATTAGAAGTGCTCCCTTTTAATTATAATAATAGAAAGTTGGGTCTCCTTTTCTCCCTAAACGAGTCCAGCTATGACTTAATCTACTTTTTATTGATCTCTTCAAGAAATCACCTTTTGATTTCATTTACTTCATCTATCGCTTTTACATTTTCTATTTTATTGTTTCCTACTACCATTATATCTTTCCTTCTAATTACTTTGGGTTTTACTTGTTCTTCATTTTTTAGCTTCATAATTGTAAGCTTAGGTAATTGATTTTAAACCTTTCAAAATTTTCTAATATACTTATTTTAAAGTATAAGTTTGCTGTTAAGTATTGCTTTAGCTGTCCTCTGACGTTCTTGATATGTTATAATTTCATTTTCATTGACTTCAAAACATTTTCTAATTACCTTGTGATGTCCTTTTTTACAGCATGGGTTATTCAGAAATGTATTGTTTAATATTCAAATATTTAGTAATTTTGTGAAAATATTTTTTACTGATTTCTAAGAAGCTCTATTATTAGAGGAATATACATTTAAGAATTTTATGTCTTGATGAATTGGCCGCTTTATTATAAACCATCCTTCTTAATCTCTGATAATATTCCTTAATCTGGAGTCTTTGTCAAATATTAACAAAAGCACTCTAGCTTTATATGATTAGTGTTAGTACAATATGTCTGTCTCCATCCCCATTTTTCTAGACAGCAGACAGTTGCATTTGTTTTCATGTCTAATTGGACAACTCTGTCTTTTACTGGAGTTTCTGTCTTTTATTGGAGTTTCTAAACAATTTATTTTAACATAGTTTACCAATAGAGTTGGTTTAAATCTCTAATTTGTTTCTTTTATGGTTATCTCATAAAAGAAACACCTTTGTTACTTGTCTTAGTCTGTTTAAGCTGCTATAACAGAATACCACCGACTGGACGGCTTTTACACAAAGAAATTTATTTCTCAGGGTTTTGGAGGCTGGGAAGTCCAAGATCTAGGCACAAGAAGATTTGGTGTCTGGTGAGGGTCTGCTCCCTGGTTCATAGCCATCTTTTATCCGTGCCCTCACATGGTAGAATGGAAGAGGGAATCTATCTGGGGCCCCTTTATAAAGGCACTTATCCCATTTATGATGACTCCACCCTCATGACCTAATCACCTCCCAAAGGCCCCACCTCTAAATATCTTCACATTGGGACTAATTTCTTTTTTTTCTTTTCTTTCTCTCTCTTTCTTCCTTCCTTCCTTCCTTCCTTCCTGCCTGCCTTCCTTCCTTTTCTTTCTTCTTTCTTTCTTTCTCCTTTCTTTCTCTCTTTCTCCCCTTCTCTCTTTTTGTGAGGTAGATGCTTGCTCTGTTGCTCAGGCTGGAGTGCAGTGGCGCAATCTCAGCTCACTGCAACCTCCGCCTCTGAGATTCAAGCGATTCTCCTGCCTCAGCCTCCTGAGTAGCTAGGATTACAGGCGCCCACGGCTACGCCCGGCTGATTTGTATATTTTTAGTAGAGATGAGGTTTCACCATGTTGGCCATGCTGGTCTCGAATCCTGGCCTCAAGTGATCCACCTGCCTCAGCCTCCCAAACTGCTGGGATTACGGGCGTGAGTCATTGCACCTGGCGGTTTCTAATTTCAACATATGACTTTAGGGGGTGAGGGGACAAACATTTAGTTTGTAGTATTACCTTTTTTTTTTTTTTTTTGAGATAGAGTCTCACTCTGTCACCCAGGCTGGAGTGTAATGGTGTGATCTCCCTGCAACCTCTGCCTCCTGGGTTCAAGTGATTCTCCTGCCTCAGCCTCCCAAGTAGCAGGGATTACAGGTGCCTGACATCACGCCCAGCTAATTTTTTTTTTTTTTTTTTTTTTTTTAGTAGAGATGGGGTTTCACCATGTTGGCCACGCTGGTCTCAAACTCCTGGCCTCAAGTGATCCACCTACCTTGGCCTCCCAATGTGCTGGGATTACAGGCATGACCCACTGTGCCCAGCCTATAGTATTACTTTTGCCCTCCCTTTAAAACTTCTTTTATTGGATTAATTAGATATTTTTTGCATTCCATTTTATCTATTCTGTTTGTTTCTTAGCTATCTTAAAAATACTTTTGTCTTTGATCTAGGTCAGCATTTATTTTGACATACATCAAAATTTTATTTTATTACAAATATTTTCAAATATATTCAAAAGTAGAGAGAATAGTATAATTAACCGGATGTACCCATAACAAACTTTCAACAACTATAAACACATGGCCAATGACATTTCATCTAAATTGTCAATCCACCTCTCCTGGGTTACTCTGAAGCAAATTTCAGATACCATATTTCATCTGTTACTATTTCAGTATGTATCTCTGCAAGGACTTAAAAAATATATAACAATATGATTACTGCACCTGAAAAATTAACAATAATTTCTTAAGAACATCAAACAGCCAATCACTGTTCACACTTTCCTGGTTGTCTTTAAGTGATTTTTTTCAGTTCATTTGAATCAAGATTCAAATAAGGCCCATTCCTTGCCAACTGTCTGTTTTTATTGGAGTAGTGGGGGATGAAGAAGCTTCAGGGAGACTTGAGACACTGCTGCAGCCACTACCATCTACAATCTCAATGGGAGTTCCATTTGATTTAAAATTTAAAATAGCAATTAAAAAGATGTAATTGGGAATATTAACTGAACAGAACCCCTACACAGGCATTTTAAAATTGGAGTTTCCATTTTACGCTGAAGAATGTCATTCCTGGAAACTGTCTGAAGCCTACACAGTCACATCTTGGATAACTCCACATTTCGAAAGTTTCAATCTTGGACAATTTCCAGTATGAGTGATTTCCTATATTACTTCATCTATATTGTATTGCCAAATTCTGTAAAGCTATAATCATATCTTTCAAGAGGAGGAAAACTGCTCTGAATATTCTCTTCACTTTTGCCCATACTCTTTTCTTTCTTTGTGATAATTAAGAATTAAATTAATTTAAAATGTGAGGTCTGGGGATAATACTTCAAAACATTAATCAACCATTCTGATGTAGATTGTACTGCTGGAGTTTTAATGTCATTGCTTTACCTCCCTAGGAAATGAGCTACAGATGTAGACAGCAAGTGTAATAGCTTAGGAGGAATAAGCTAATGAAAGACACTTAATGAATTATGTACTTATAATTTCCTCTTTGTACTGTTTTTAAAAACTAGCCTAAACTTTTTCCAAATAGAGAGTAAAGAGAAAACATCTATTCCTTTAAGAACAACACAAGAAGGCTTTAGCTGATCTTTATTATCAAGTAACACACTGGCTCACTAAAATCAAAATTCTGATAATGCTAAACACTGTTATAATTGTATACAATTTAACAAAAATTAATAGATAAAAGTTCTTACAAACTGAAGAATGCTTTGGTAGAAAAAAAGGAACTCCTCTTTTATGGTAAAATAAATACTTAAGAATGGAAAAGCACGTTTTAAAGAGAGGAAAAACATAAATTGCTGTCAGTTACTAAATTTGGTTATCTCATACAATTACGTCTGCTATCCCTGCATATACAAACCCTGCCTATCCTTCAAGGCCTAGCTCAACACTAGTAAGAAAGAAATTTTAAATTTCACATTTGCCAATTATGCATATGTCACAATATGCATTATCACAATTATGTGTATTTCACAATATGCATTATCAATCGCTTTATCCTCTTAGATAAGGCAGAAAGAGATGATAGATTGTGGAGCTGAGATTTTTAAGTTGGTCTTTAAAAAATTAAATCAAGTTTACGAATTCTTCTTACACTTTTTTTTTTCATTTGACTTTCTCAGTGATCTTAGATGGTAAGCAAGATCTAGTGTTATTACTTTCTTCTATTTTAAAGATCAGCAAACTAAGGATTAGAGAAGTAAAATAAATGACCCAAGGCCATCTTTTGGTCAGTTACTGAGTCCAGACACAAATCAAAGTCGTTGGATTCCAGGAAGTATTCTCTATGTTATACCAGAGCTAAGCTTCCCATTGATTTTAGACTTTCTGAAAGAAACTTCCTGAATCCCATATGCCAAAATATGAATCAAAAATAGAAAAAGAGAAAACAGAATAAAGCAGAGAATACTGTGAGCTGTACTGGATATGGTGATGGTCTAGCCTTTATTGTTAACTATTGTCATTTCTACTACAAGTTTTTCAAACAGACTGGCCTTCTCCACATGATATAAAATCGTTTGGAAGAATAAATCGAACAGGTTCTTTGTCAAAACAGCTATAGGACTTGTAGGCTGGAGCATTCTTTCTTTTCACCTGTTACTATCCTTTCACTAACGTTCACATGCACTGAGAGATTTCTATGTGTCCAGGCATAACGTCTGGCAGAGAGAACAACATTATCCCAACTTTGCCCTTGAGAAGTTTCTAGTTTGGGGGACAGTAAGAGGCAAACAGGGATAAAAATAACCATAATGCAATAATTATTGGTTATAGAAAAAGCACTGGAAAGCAGTTCTACTAAAGGGCATGTAGGGAAAAATAGAGCATTTGAAGCAATAGCTGAAAAGTATCTTGATATATGCTGGCTACAATGACATAATTCCGACATTCTCAGTCTGGAAAAAACAAATAAATGTTTTAGTTGTTAAGTTATAGCACAGTACAACATTCTATAAAAGAGATCCAATTGTCAAATAAATACAGCCAAATAAAACTGGAAAAGTAGTGTGTTAATGTTTCAGAGCCAGTGACATTATGAAGTCATAGATTTCTGAAATATTTTCTGTTCTGAGTATACATTTTGTTCAAGAAATTCAATTAGATGCTCAAGTCTTATTCAATTAGCTATTCTCTAGACTTACAGTGTCCACCAAATCCTAACGGTAACATTTAAATCGATGAGGCACATAATATGTTCTGGGCTGATAGTGAGCTGAGGTCTGAAACAGTTTCAACTAGAATTTGCCTATTCCTTTTTAAGTTTTGTGAACTTGGGGTTTGTTTCTGGGTTGGATCTACGCTAGTTATGATTCTCAAATTAGCACAGGTACTGATGTGCTACAGAATAAAACAGCACATTTCTTCTACAAACAAAAATTTCCTTTTCTCACTGATGGGGTGAAGGATGAGATGAGATGAAAGGCCGTAGGTTGGGTTGCCTAGAAAAATCAAGGATAAGTAGCCTGTTCTCACTCATAGGTGGGAATTGAACAATGAGAACACTTGGACACAGGAAGGGGAACATCACACCCCGGGGCCTGTTGTGGGGTGGGGGGAGGGGGGAGGGATAGCATTAGGAGATATACCTAATGTAAATGACGAGTTAATGGGTGCAGCACACCAACATGAAACATGTATACATATGTAACAAACCTGCACGTTGTGCACATGTACCCTAGAACTTAAAGTATAATTAAAAAAAAAAAGAAAAATCAAGGGCAAGTAATACAAGAATTATATTAGTAAGCTGGACATGGCTGTATTCTAGGGTATAAAGGAAAATTCACTTAATTTTTAAAAATAAAACACTAGGATGAAAAACAAACAAATAAGCCTGTCCTTTCATGGGTCTCCTTTGGTTATGCTGCAAGAACCTCTCACCATTTGCCTTCATCCTTAGTTCTTGGTGATAAGCTGGTGAAAAGCAATGCTCTACTGAATTCAGAAGAATTCTAAACATTTGAAAGATTTTAAGAGTTTGAAAGACTAATAAAAATGCCTAGAAGAGCAGATATTTTTAGCTTTTTTACATCCTATACACTGGGTATGCTTTATCATTTCCTTTTATCTTGGGCAAATGTGTTATCCCATTGTGGGTTGGGTCATTCCCGCTTTCAGGATACCAAGAACCACAAATGCCTTGAGGGAAAAAAAAATAGGTAGGTGGTGAGTGACTGTATCCTTCTCTTTTCATAACAGCAAAAACACAGAGAACATCTCATTCAACTTTTTAAGTTGGAAGATAAGAGTGAATAGTATTGGGAAAAAGTGTACTAATTTCTTTGAACATCTCTCACAGGAGTACTCAACAAATTCATTAGAAAGTCTCTTTTGAAAGACTCAAAGTAGCTCATAACCAATTCCGGGTTGCTCATTTTACGGTGGTCCATGTGGTGTGCTAGGGTGGGATGCAGGAGGTCATTAGACAAGGTTACACTGCTGTTACAAGTCACAGGCAAATCCACAGAATGATCAGTTCCATTACTGTTTCCATTTAGGATGGGGTGTGCTGGCTTCTAGTTGTGGGTCATCTGCTCCACAGATTTAGGCTCTTAGTAACTTACATTGTATCAACTCCTTATTTAGTGCAGAGACATTTTCTTGCCTGAAACGAAACTTTTGCATCACAAAACACCAAACTTTTATAGAGACCAGCTGAGAAAGGCAACTGATGACGGCTAAGGGGGTTAGTGAAACAAAGATACAGAATGCTTCATCTATATTCACGAAAAAGTTAGCTGTACACAGTAGATCATAAAATGTAACTACTATTTCAGTTAGTAGTCATCTTAGTTTTTACATACTTTATATATATTTTAAAATATCTATAGCCAACGTATGTAGATGCCAAACACTAAATCTATGAGAAAAACTCAAAGCTATAAACCTTATCAGGACTTTGTCAGTATACCCGGGGCAATTCTGCTTACTTCAAAGACGGTTCCTTGACCAGCAAAGAGAGATCCACAAATGAGAATACTCACTACAGAGGAGGCTATGTGTTCTTGTTTCCTGAACTGGCTTCCAGGATACACATTCCTTGAACTTGTCTAGGTCTGCCCTGTTTTTCTTCATTCTATTTTGTCAGTTTCTCCTCTGCTTTGTCCTTTCAAGTAGTATCTCTTTATGGTAACACTTTCCAGCTCTTTAACTTCTACAGATGTTTCCTAATTTACCTCCTGCATTCTTACACTGCCAGAGAGCCCCCTTGGGCCACTCCTCTGACTCAAGTGACATCCCCAGGTGTGTGATCCCTTCTCCCAGTTAAGCCTAACTGAAAAAGCTATTAAATAACCACAGAGTTCCTAAAATCATCTGATTCCCCCAGTCATGTACACCTAAAACTGAGGAGTTGATTTTTGAAACTTTTCTGTGAAGTCACAGGAAAAAAAAAAATGAGTTGGGGGGAGGGGGAGAAGACATCAAATACTGATCCGTACCTTCTTAATTTCTATTTAAAGAAGCAAAGTAATAATAATCGAGAATTACTTGCAAAAATGTCCACTGCTATCAAGATATCAGATAGGATCTCTTATCAGTCAGTGAAGAGCTTACAATAGTATCTGAGCTAGCAGGGAAGATGATGCTCTGAGTAATTACCTTCTTTGTTTAACTCTAACTTTATAAGTAGCTAATTATGTAAGTTTATAAGTTCTAATTACATAAGTAGCTTATGTGACATAGCCCAAGGTCAGCATGTATCTCTGCTTTGTAATCACCTTTGAAATTCTGTTTCAAGTGTGTCTAACTGTCCTAGCTGTTGTGCCCCAAGTTTTTATAAATACCAAGGTTTGGTATCCTATCTTAGGTTATACAGAAAGTTCTTAAAGTTTGTTGAACAATTAAGTAGGCAGAATAAATGTAGATGTTTCATATACCAATAACAACTACAGTTTGAAAGCACAGATGTAGAAAAGTTTCTACATATAAAATATTGTTATAAGTATAAAAATTGAAATATAAAATATTGACTTAACTCTGATCTGGCCCTTTCCTTCCCTGATTGTCCCAAGCAGAATTCTGATTGCCTGTTTCCTAAGCCAATTAATCAAAAAACAACATAGGCCTGCATAATCCAGTATTTCCCAAAAACTCAATGTTAAACGAACGAAGATGTTTTTCCACTGTCAATCATAGTTTTCAGACAACCGCTTGCACCCCACAGAAGGGAAAACAGTATAGTTATATAAGCAAACAGGTTCCTATCTCTGAGGCTTCAGAAGTTATGATGGTTGAAATTGTTTAGTAAATGGATATCCATGTATCACACTTGCAGTCTCATTTTTAAGCCTTAAATGAAATTTTCATCAAGAATAATAAAGAATATATGACATATGTTTATGAGCCTAAAAATGTCACAAAATAAATTCATGGTTTACAAATATTTTTATCGTTTGGAGAATTTTTTTTCTCATTTATGTCATAGAAAGTTAAACTAAGTCACAGTTATAGGACCTTTGACATTCTTTTAAAATATATTAAGGTGGCAATACATAATCTTTAAATATTTACAGATTTACAGTCCATATCTTGTATCTGAAGTGCTCTGTCCCATAGTTTACTACAAACTTTTATTTATCAAGCCTTCCATTATTTGATGTTCCTAAAAGCCCGGGGCTGATTTCTAACTCACTCAAAATTTGCACATTCTACAGTAAATTTTTCATTTACCTTTTCTCTCGAATGTCCTTGACACTAAGCAGTATACACTGCAAATACTTTTTTTTCTCTATTTGTAAAAGGAACATTCATTTCTTTAAAATAATTTTGAAGTATGCTTGTGTAAGTGTTACAATCTACCTCTTAGATAATAAATCTTAGGGAGTAATGTCTGAGTCTTTTTAATATGCTTTCAATTAAATGTACTGGCTTTCTGAATACATTTAAAAGCATAAATGCTCCTTTCAATGCAGAGAAAAATAACAGACATTGCTCTAGCACAGAGTCAAAGCCAAAGGAACTATAAAGCACACTTGGGTGTTCACTGCGCAATAATACATTTTTAATAGCATGTAGCACAATGTCAAATTTCAATCCTATAAAATGACCACAGAAAAAACTCTTTATCTTTGCAGGTATAAATGCCACACCAATGTGAAGAGAGTTTAAATTCTGTTATATAATCCAACCTACCAATAATTAAACATAATATTAATATTTATGGGTTTGTCCATGCAGAACAGCTCTAAATCCAATCTTTCCCCTATAACTCATTTACCAAATAAATGACAACAAAAAGAAAAAAACGTAATTTGTGGAGGGTTCCAGGAAACATGTGTCTCTGAAATTAAAATAAAGTTGGTTAATCCTTGGAACTATTTAAGAATAAACTTCCTAGATAAAATAAGACAGCATTCATCCTAACAGAGGGCAAGTGAAGACAGAGTGAAGGGCACTATAATGAATTTTTCTTAGAAATTATGAGCACAGAGTTTTGTGTTATCACAGTTTTCAGGTTGCCATTTTGTCACTGTTTTCATACTGTAGGAATTGTGATTGGTATTGGTTCATGAATGTCTATGCATATTCCAATGCTAAAACATGGATTGCTATTGTACAAACTACACAAGTTGTAAACCCAGATCGCATGTAGTGGAAAACTATTTTGTTTATGTTATAAAACTAGCACTGAAACCAAGAGAGTAGGAAGGACCTGGATACCAAATGATGTGTACAGAGGCAGCGGTTCTTTGATTTGAATGGTCAAATTTTATTTCATTTATGCTGTCCAGCAAAAAACTTCCTGAGATTATTTGGATATCTAATGCTGCTCTTCTTTCTGTGACCTAGCAGCATGTATAATCTTCAGCTTAAATTTTTAAATTAATATATATATGTAAAGCAACATGTAAAAATGCAAGCACCATTCTTCTATATCCCTTATATTACCATATTTCCAAATGCCTTGCCCTTTGTTTGTTCTTCATAAAATTCTTTACAATTCCTTCTTCCTTCTTATATCAGAATTTTATCTCCTGAACCTAAAGCCACTCACATTAGCCCCTACTTTAAAACCTTAACAGCTCTCTACTTCCTACTGCAGTGTTCCCCAAACCTCTACTTCCTACTGCACTGCTCCCCAAACTCATGACATTTGGCAATTCCTTTCATAATTTTTTACCCTTTCTTTCACTGCCCTGTACTATTATTTGTTCAATGGTTTTCTTTAGAGTTCCTTTTATAACTTAAAAAAAAAATTTTCGCAGTGGCTCACGCCTGTAATCCCAGCACTTTCGGAGGCCAAGGCGGGCGGATCATGAGGTCAGGAGATCGAGACCATCCTGGCTAACACGGTGAAACCCCCATCTCTACTAAATACAAAAATTAGCCGGGCGTGTTGGCGGGCGCCTGTAGTCCCAGCTACTCGGGAGGCTGAGGCAGGAGAATGGCGTGAACCCGGGAGGCGGAGCTTGCAGTGAGCCGAGATTGCGCCACTACACTCCAGCCTGGGTAACAGAGCAAGACTCCGTCTCAAAAAAAAAAAAAAAAAAAAAAATTTTGTGCCCTTCCACAGGAGAATCCAGGGTATCTTGCTATATCAGTCAGAAGAGAATAGATTATGTCAGAGTAACAAAAGAGAGCGAATTGCAGTGGGATTTACAAAACCCAAGCTTAATGCGTTGCTCACACCACAGGTCTACCTCAGGTCAGTTATGCTTCTGTTCCACATTTTCTTCACCCTGTGACCAAATCTAATGGAACACCTTCTATTTTAGGACATGGTGAACTATACCGAAGAGGGAAAAGAGGACGTGGCAAATCCTTGTTTAAAACTCCATGCCTTAAAGCTTTGGCTCAGAAATGACAGGGATTGGTTCCACTCTAATTTCCTTGGCCAGAACAGCTCATGTGGATAAGACTGAATGGGCCAGGGAAATACAATCCTTCCCCTGGGAGTGGTAGCAGCTACTTTGAACAATAATACAATCGATCACACTTGCCAAGAATAGAAGATAGTTAAATAAAAATGGAATGAAAAGAACATTATTAATTTTTTTATTATTATTATACTTTAAGTTTTAGGGTACATGTGCACAATGTGCAGGTTAGTTACATATGTATACATGTGACATGCTGGTGCGCTGCACACAGTAACTCGTCATCTAGCATTAGGTATATCTCCCAATGCTATCCCTCCCCCCTCCCCCCACCCCACAACAGTCCCCAGAGTGTGATGTTCCCCTTCCTGTGTCCATGTGTTCTCATTGTTCAATTCCCACCCATGAGTGAGAATATGCGGTGTTTGGTTTTTTCTTCTTGCGATAGTTTACTGAGAATGATGATTTCCAAGAAAACGTTTCCTGCCCAAGTGTTAAAATCATGCTAGCCAACTGATTTTCTTCTTCACAGATTGAAAATATTTAACTCACTATGTGACACAATATCCTATCCATGTCCAGGTATCACATAAAGCCATTCACCTGAAATCACTGGCAATATGATTCCCACACCTATGAAAATGTATCTATAAAAAACAAATTAAAATATCTAAATAAGTCTCTTTAACCATCTGATCTAAACTCATATTTACTGTATTGGCACCAGCCACGCATTTTCCTTTCTCTTGTTCTCATTACTTTCTCAGCCCCCTTTTTAATAAATTCCAAGCTCCCCAGACTTCATCTCTGCTGTACACCTTCTGATGCTTACTTGCCCCAATGTTTGATGAACCAAGGTTCACCACCATTATCTTACATTCACCATGCACATAGAATTCAAGCTTTGGCTTTTATCCTTATAATAAAAGTCTTCTTTAATCTTCTTTAGTGAGAAATAACTCACAGTCTACTTTTCAAAGGAAATATGAAGAAAAATGTTAAAAATGTAAAAGCAACATGGGTTGACTAGAATTATTAAGTTTGACTGAAAATGAAAGGTAGTTAAATATACTATGAATATCACTACTTGGATAAAACTGTTAACAAGTGTTTATTTATTATTACAATTAAATGTCAAGTAAGAAATTCGATAAATTAATATGGATGAGGGAGATAAATTACTCAGAAGTGTTTTGGTCTTTTGATTTGTAGACTGCAACATAAATAGTATCCGAGTCTGCAATATAGTCACTAAATCCAAGGGAGTCTAAATTTCTGAACCTGAAAAAGTAACAGCGTAGAGGCATGTGATCTCTGAAATTATTTATGGGTAGATGAAACTTCCAAACACATAACATGCAGCTACAGATACTAAAGAGAATAATCTACCATAATGACTTCTATTTAAGCAGTAACATAAAAAAGTATAATTTTAAAAGTTAAATGGATTAAAATATTCTATATCAGACACTATACTTCTCTCTATAAAATTTATGTTGGTAAAAATTAACTTTGAGCTACATTGTTATTAATTTAGGAACACAGCTGGAGGTTTTTCTATCCCTTATGTGACTAACTGATAAAAATACATCAGTCCTGTACATGAGTACCTTAAGATACTGATGTGGTTTGTCAATGATAAAATAAATTTCATTTTCTAAATACAAAAGTGATATCTCTTTTCAAAAATTTTAAAGAGGTTACAAAGGAGAACTCCCTCTGTTTTTGCTATTTGATATAGTTTTGTAATACATTTGGTCTTATGCTATCACCATAGATGAACTGCTTCCCTGGCATATCAGTGAATATTTTCAGGAAATATGCTGAATATTTCTTCTAATAATCTTTAGCCAGGATGATGATGATATTATTATTATTACAGATGGAGTTCTGCTATGTTGCCCAGGCTGGCTTTAAACTCCTGGGCTCAAGTGATCCTCCTGCTTTCGTCTCTCGAGTAGCTGGGACTACAGGAATGTGCCACCTCACCTGGCTTCTTCCAATAATTTTTAAAAAGTGTTTTTCACAAAGTATGGCTCCAAGCAATATTTTTGCAGTGATATACTGAAGCACATGGTTAAGTATTATTTTTAAATTGTTTTTTAGTGTTTTTATTAGTACAGGTAAACATCAAAATCTTTGTGTTAATGTAAATTGCATTACTTCAATTTTTTCCTAAGTTTCCTTTCCCGGAAATAAGTATGGATGCAAAAGATGTAACTAAAATGAAGTGACTGGAACATCATATCCTCTCATTTATAACTGTGATAATTTTAAACCCTTATATATTTTTATAAGTATGGATTGAATACTTGATGTATATAAAACACCAAAGGTTTAAAAACAATGCAGAATATAGAAATTAGAATTTATAATCTAGAAGCAAATATACATTCAAACACAGATTGCTATCATATAAAAAATATAGTTATCATATAAACTATACAAGTATCATTCATTATTCAGGGGTTTTGAATGGACCTAATTAACTGGCTTCCCCAGTGGCAATTTTTCTTCCAATGTGGTCTGATTCACATCAAAGATGAGACTTAGATAGCGACTGATATTGAACATCAGCAGTTTATTCTAGCAGCGCTCTTACAAGTTGGATAATGGGAGCAGGTGGGTGGCATGAGCCAGATTCAATCAGGGGTCAGATGACCACCCATCCAAGAGGGTCTCCATCTGGAGACTATTCTCAGAGCTTGGGGGATTCTTCCCCTTTCTTATACCTGTGTTCAATCGGAGTCAGTTACCAGGTCTTTCATTCATAAAAGGAGGTTAAGCTAGTCTTGTAAGGGTAACTTTGTTTAAAGGTTTGTAAGAGTTGCATCTGTACTGAGGTGGACGTGTCTCCTGGAAATCCCCAGGCCAGGTTGCCTCACACTGCTACTGCTAAGTGGCACACAGTGTCAGCCCTGTGAAGTGTTCCAGTAGGACTTACGGCTATCATTCATCTTATAGCCAGGAAATGTCTCTCATAGTATGCTACATCCAGGGGAGTGCTAGAGGGCAGCAGGAGATAGAATAAGCATTGTTTTCTGGGGCTTATCACAGAAACTGCAAGGAAAAAGGGACATCTAATCCGAGCAAAAAAAATAAAATAAAATAGACTTCAGGCAGAGATCAAGGAGGGTAAATTCTAGACAGAAGGCACAGTGTGAGAAAAGACATAGAGACGGGAAATTATAATAGATATTAGGGTAATGACAAGGGATTTAAACTGACTAGAATCTGTGTGGGAGAGTGGTGAAATGCTGGGAAAACAGGCTGGGTGTTACATCAGAGTGCAGCTTTGAGAAAAATATCTCTGCTGAATGAATACGGTAAACAATGAATTGCCAAATAGGGAATCTATCTAGCTATTTTAGTGTTTCTAATTACAGAGCTAAAGTGCTGTATTATAGGAAACAAATACTGAATCAGCGCATTAAGAAAGCGTCCCTCATTAGCAATACTATTTTAAATAGTCAGGAGGTTTGAAGTTTCAGAATAGATTATTTAGGGTTTTGTATATATGGAGAGTCAGGAGGTAGGGAGGCGGATAAATAGACACAGATAAATACAGAAAAAAAATTCTAATGCCTGATTTGTCAATAACATACTTTCTTTAACTTAGAAATTGGAAACTATCTGAATCTAAAATGTATATCTTTCCACTACTCAGTTGTTGCTCCCCTATAAGAAGTGGACTTACTGGCCTTTTGACCTTGAGAAAGTCATTCAGACCTTCTAAGCGACACTATTCTCATCTGTAAGTAGGGTATAGAAATCACTTACTTTACAGAGGTTTGGAATTGGTTTTGGAAAGTTACATTTTTTCTTGAAAACTGTCCATGTATCTGTTTTCAAATGCACTGGAGAACACGGTTCATAGTATTCTCTTATGAATTTAAAAATCTTTACTATCCATTATTATACATCTTTTTTATTCTAAATATTGTTTGTGCCTTCTCTCTCTTCTTGATTAGTATTGCAAGAGGTTTCTACATTTTATTAGTCTTCTTTAAGAACTTTTATTTTTTGATCCTTCCAAGTATTTCTTTGCTTTGCACTTCCCATCCTCTGCTAACTCTACAGGCTTACTCTATGTTCTACTTCTAACCTCTTGTGGATCTGTTTAGTTATTAATTTTAACATCTTGTTTTGCATTGTGATTTCTTCTAAACCTATTAATTAATTTGAAGTTGCTTTTTGGGTGTTTTGTTTATTTTAGTTTCCCAGCTAAACTAGAAGGGGTGATAACTATCTTTCTGTTGTTTTGTAGTTTTATTGCATTTTTATTAGAAAACATGTTCTGGATGATACTGATTATTTGGATTTACTTATAATTTACTGAAATATCTATACATTTATATAAGCTTACTGAATTTACTCTTTGTGCTTGAACATGGTAAATTTTCAGAAGTGTTCCATGTTTTCTTAAAAAGAATGACATTCTCTGCTTTAGGTTCTATTTGACTCTCCTATCAAGCTTGTAAATTTTCTAAATACTCTAGTCTCTGCTTTTTTTTGTTTTTTTGACTTAGTACTTATCTAATTTTTTCTTTCCTCTTATTTCTGTATTTCTAACCTTTCTGTGACTGTCTCCTGTAAACAGCATACAACTGTATTAAAAAATTCAATATGGGCCGGGCGCGGTGGCTCACGCCTGTAATCCCAGCACTTTGGGAGGCCGAGACGGGTGGATCACGAGGTCAGGAGATCGAGACCATCCTGGCCAACACGGTGAAATCCTGTCTCTACTAAAAATACAAAAATTAGCTGGGCATGGTGGCGCGCGCCTGTAGTCCCAGCTACGCGGGAGGCTGAGGCAGGAGAATGGCGTGAACCCGGGAGGCGGAGCTTGCAGTGAGTCGAGATCACACCACTGCACTCCAGCCTGGGCGACAGAGCGAAACTCCGTCTCAAAAAAAAAAAAAAAAAAAAATTCAATGTGAAGATCTTTGTCTTTTACAATTGTGTTTAATTGGTTTATTTTTTATTGTAAAAACAGTTATATTTAGATGTAATTTTTCTGGGGTTTTTTTTTGCCCCTTCTTCTCTTACTATACTTTGAGTCTCTTATTTCTCCCTCTAACAGTTCATATTTTAAGAGTTTACTTTTATACTTTTAACATCTATATTTAACAAATTGAAAAACTAATTGTAATCTCAATTTCTTTCTGAAAAAAATAAAAAGCAGAAAAATTTTAAAAAATCATTAGAAGGCTTTTTTCTAAAAGTTCTCGTAACATCCTATGTCATTTCTCTAGAATTTCAGCTTCCCAAGTTTTTTTTTGCAAAATTGTTGAATTATAACATATATATGTGTCATATAAAATACACATATATACTGCACCAATCATAAGTATGTAACTTTCAGTATAATTGAAAAATACACTATTTCCTTTATTTCTTTTAAAGTCTCTTTCAATTTTTTTTTTTTTTTTTTTTTTTTTTTTTGCAATGCAAGGTTCTTTATGTATTCATTTGTCCATCTGTCACACCTGGTGGCTTCCTTGCCTCCAATAATTGGTGTGGTTTCTATTAGGTTGGTGCAAAAGTTAACTGTGGTTTTACCATTACTTTTAATGGCAAAAAGTAATGGCAAAACCGCAGTTAACTTTTGCACCAGTCTGATACTGTCTGACTGTCCTCCTGTATTTACCAACAGTTGCTTCCCATGGACATCTCATGTACACTGGGTTGTGATAATTCCATGTGGATTCCTAACATGCCTCTATGGATGTCTCCAGTTTAGGACCTACTTTTCATTCAATTTATTTATTTAAGTGTTTATGTTTCTCAACTCATGGTTCCCACTTCACAAAGGCAGTGTGAAATGAGAACACACACTCCCTCATAGCAAAGGCTCTTGGTTTTGCTTTTTCATGTGTACCGTTATTTCCATTTGTAGTCCCAAATGAGCAGCAGAGAAGTAGGTAGCTTTCCAAGCCCAGTCTAGTCAGAATTTTTCTTGTCCCTATTTCAGAACCTGGATAGTGCTTTGTAACTACAGAGGCAAGGCCTGGAGCTTATCTCACTCAGCATTAAAAACTCTAACCTCTCACCTGTAAGGCTTATATTCTCTTCTAATATTCCCATGTGGGCTCACCACTTACACTCTTTTGTGACGCTTGGGGATTTCTTTCAAGTTCTGCTGTGCATTAAACTTGTATGTGTGTGGGATGCATGTTGGAGGTGTAGGGGGAGGTAATGGGCAGGAGGAGATTTTCCTGCATCAGCTCAGTCTACTACATTTTCTAGAAGTCTGCTAAATAATTTTTTTAAGTTTTCATTGAAATTTAACAACACAGATACAGAAAACCATACTGACGGACCTTTAAAGTTTTGTTTCCAACTAATCTCATAGTTGATTATATGGACAAATGATTTTCATTATATTGACAATTCAGAGTTCATCAAAATTATTATACTATTTCCATCATTAGTGGTGTTGCCATTCCACCTGGTGTCTTTTCAGGAAACAGCTACAGTTAGAGATCAGGATATACGGCTATGGATTGCCTCAACACTCGACCTTGAAATATCTAGAGATAGTATATCTCTAGATGTGAATCCAAGGTCATGGTTGATTTTGCCCTTAGAGTTCCATTCCAGGTAATTGTATAAAATCTATCAACCAAACCACCAATCAACCAACAAAAATACTGACTATTATATATACTGAATATTATTTTACCTACATGTGGAAAATCTATCTGAAGAATTTTTCATGGTGAACACATCCTGCCTTTTTGCTCTTTTCTAGCCAAGACTAAGGAGGTAACCAATAGCAGTGGCCCACCTAGAAGGAGCACTGTTGCTCAGCACAGGGAGGAGTAAGAAAACACGGGTGTTTTTTCTTTCTTTTTTTGTAAAGAGTTTGAGACTATTGTAAGGATATGCTGTGAACATCATTTTTTTTTCAGTTATTTTTATTTTTGCTACTTAGTTATCTGTGCCTTACTTTTCTCTAATTTATGTGCAGTTACAGGATGATGGTATAAAAATACAAATAAAATGTAAGAGTGAGTTGTTAAATTAATTTTTCTGAAATAAAGGAATAAACATTTCTACTAAAAAGTTGTATGATTTGTTATTTGCAAAAAAGCCAAAACTCCTGCTTTGAGGCCTCTGACCTCTCTAACTCTTCTACTGCAGGTAAGAGAAACATCAAATTTTAGTGTCTCCTTACTACTTAGTAGAGTTCTAATAAGTTTATAAATTAATTACGTAAAATACAGGAAACTGTGTACATTTCTTTAACAGATTTCATAACGTTTATAATTCTAGACTAGTAGTAACTTAGTTTTTTTTTCCTATTGGCAAAAACAAAACTCTAAAGGTTTAAAGCTGTGAACAAGTACATCTAGAAATATTTAATCAATTAACTCACTAACAAAATTGGGCTGATAAGAACTATAAACTGAGTATTTTTAAAAGAAACTCTTTTGAGTGTTCATTTAAAATACTAATTGTATTTCTTTTACATATTTCTTTGTAATTAGTATATTTAAAATGTGGTCTGGATTTTTACTCAACTAACATATAATTTACTTCTTTGGAGCAGTTCTCTAATGAAACAATTATTGCATTATACTTTATAGCTCCTATGAGACACAATACTTTATTACAGATTTCATTGCCTTTACCAGTACTATGAGTAGACAAGAGAAGAGAATATTATTTTATAGGAATTTAAAACACAAAAGAGATTAAAGCCATATCAGATAACATTTACACATTTTATATGTCTAGATATAAATGTTAGTTCATAAATCTGGAGAATATTTATTTTATACTAATATTTCATTTATGCATGTACTACAAACCAAAAACATAAAGTTTCTAGCCTCCCAAGCCAGTTATATGCCAATGATTACCAAATTTTATCCTTATTTTGCTTAATTTCACTGAACCCTGGAAAAGGCCTCTAAGAATAAAAAAAAAAAGTTCCATGAAAGAATTTAATGTGATAGTAATTCTTTTTTTTTTTTTTTTTTTTTTGAGGCAGAGTCTTGCTCTGTTGTCTAGGCTGGAGTGCAGTGGTTTGATCTCAGCTCACTGCAATCTCTATCTCCCAGGTTCAAGTGATTCTCCTGCCTCAGCCTCCTGAGCAGCTGGGATTACAGGCATGTGCCACCACTCTCAGCTAATTTTTGTATTTTTGTAGAGATGGGGTTTCACCATGTTGGCCAGGGTGGTCTCGAACTCCTGACCTCAAGTGATCTGCCTGCCTCAGCCTCCCAAAGTGCTGGGATTACAGTCGTGATGCACTGTGCCCAGCCTAACGTGATAGTAATTCATTTTGACTTTACAGTTTTCTTTCATTTAAAAGCTTGGGAGTTTGGAAATACAGTGCAATTAAACAATATGCAGTGGGAGAAATTGCCTTGGCAGTATTTGTGAATAGCTGCCTAAAACTAAAGGTCCAAACTCCTATACCTTATTAGAGAAATCTGGGTCTCCAAAAGTCTAGGCCTGAGTGCTTTCTACTCTGTGTGAAACACACAATTGCAATGCTTTGCATCCACTATCACCAGTATATGCTGCAAAGTAATGTAGTTATGAAGGCCAGTTTAAAAGAACTGCTATAAGTGCAAGCACTCTGAAAACTTAAACAAAAGCCTCATTTTGAAATATTATTATATATTCATATGGTAAAATGAGTGATATACCTGCCCCAGGCTGCCTCATTTGTAGATGCTTTATTAACTGGAACACAGGAGGAGTCAATGACAGTTGATTTGTTCATCTTGTAGCAGAAACCGCAGTCTGGATCCAACATACATTCATTACAGTAACTGAAAAATGAAAAGAGTTACCGTCATGTTGGCAGAGACAACTGGTGCTCACCATATACTGGATTCCATGTGCTTCTCTGCATTTTCCACTCTCTTGTGCAGTAAGCTTGGGGCCTTGGGACTTGTTTTGGCCAAGGAAAGTGACATGCGCTGAGCCAGGTGAGAGCTGGCTGGTCTCTTCGATTTCTCCCTCTTTTGGCCACAGCAACTTTGGAAGTCACTTTGAGCTGAAGGAGGCTTGGATCTGAGAGACTGAATGTAGAAGAGTCCCCGTCAATCTGGAGCAAATAAACTTTTGCTTTCCTAAACCACTGAGATTTGTTACCAAACTGTAGACTGCCTCATTGTGATCCAGCCCTGACTGGTTCCAAGTTGCATCACAGCATTCATTTCTGTCAATTGTCTACTTCATACACCATCTATTTTAAAAAATGAAAATAGTTTTTTTTTCTAATACATATCCTGAAAAAGAAAATTCAAACAACGAAAAACATTATGTCTAAAGAAAACAGTTAAATAAAAATACTACTACTCAAATATGGCCATTGTTAACATCTTGGTGAAATCTGTGCTTTCAGCAAAGATATACTGAGTATCAATTATGGATTATTCTTAATTCAAAAGAAGTAGGTATAGAAACAAAGGCTAACCATCCCCTAATCACATCTGCTAATTGGATCACAAAGTCATAATCAGTTACTCAGTGCTCATTTGACAGCAGTATTCTAACTGCAGAAAAAATTTAAAGAAGCAAAAACCTTTAGAGGGCAGGGTTTGCCAACTAAAGCCTACATCATGCTTATAGAATGAGTTTTCTCCCTGTCACACAGTCATTTGCCAGAAAATTCTGGAGCACTTTACAGATGGCAAGCACATGCAAGGTATCAGAGATACTAAAGATGAATAAGCCCAAATCCCTGCTCCTTGGTAGATAAAAGGCAAGAATGAGAAACAGATGAACAATGACAATGTAATGGAAACTGGGTATGAGCCGCCTGGAACAGGGGCCGATTCATATTAATGATGAGAGCTGGGAACCGTTTTAAATGTGACACTGAAACCAAATCATAAAATAAATTCACCAGGCAAAGAGGTAGATCAAAGGGCATTTCAGAGAACTGCTTATGTTGTCATTAAAGATCAGTCAGCACAGACTTATTAAATATTTACTGTGTACAAGTCATGATACTATGGGTTGTGAAAGAAGAAATAGGTCATCTGAAAAAGACATCCTAAAGACATACGAGCTGTCTGAAAAGGATATGAAAGAATATTTCTTAATGTTCAAAATCAAAATACTTTTTTGATTCATTTAACTAAATATAAAAGCACTAGTGATAGGGTTTTTATGTTGGTCCTTTCCAAATCTCATCTTGAATTGTAATCCCCAAAGTTGGAGGTAGGGCCTGGTGGGAGGTATTGAATCATGGGGGAAAGATCCCTCATGAATGGTTTAGTGCCATCCTCTTGGTGATGAGTGAATTCTCACTTAGTTCACATGAGATCTGGTTATTAAAAAGAGCCTGGAACCTCCCTCTTCTCTCTCTTGCTCCCACTTTCACTATGTGAGGTGGCTGTTCCCCCTTAGCCTTCTACCATAAGCTTTCTGATGCCCTCACCAGAAGCAGATGTCAGCACCATGCTTCCTGTGCAGCCTGGAGAACAATGAGCCAATCAAACCTCTTTTCTTTATAAATTGCCCAGTCTCAGGTATTCCTCTATAACAACAAAAACAGACTAACACAACTGGCATGGTTTAAAAATTAGATTTGTTATCATTTCAGCCTTCTCCCTCCTGTAAACTCTTCCTGAGGTAGACAGTCACCCCTATTTTTGAATGACACTTCAGCCCTAGACAAAAAGCAAAAGAGAGGCCATTCAAATGTACTGAGAGGTGATTCAGCAATGTAAATATAAAGTTTTCCACACTGGTGATAAGCACACTAAACTAGACAACTGAAGGCTTTAGAAGTAAGTACACTGAGTGTCTGGCTTTGAGAACCAGACTAGACTAATTTGGAAAGGAGATAATTTCTACTAGTATTTTGTTTTGTATTCTGCCCATATGAAGTTAAATTTAACAATACTAATTGTTCCAATGGCCTTAAATGATACTCATTTGGGAAAGGTCAACTCACTCATTTGCAGAGAAATTATTCTCAATTTTATTTCTCTGAAAAGATGTAGTCCCTATAAAAGTCCAAAAAGCATAATGATAAAGGCTAATAATTACTGAGAACTTATTGTGTGTGCATTTCAGGCATATGAGATGTCACCCATAACAAATAACTTCCTCCACCACTCATCCAAGCGTGACCCCAACTTCCCACTTTTCCTGCTTGCTTATTAAATGATCTTCCTGTGACCTACTATGTGCCACACACTATGCTAGGTGCTGGGACATGTGAGTGAACAAAACAGTCACTGCCCTCGTGAAGCTGATTTGGGTATTAGACCTCCTGATGATCACCAGTTAACTGACCCCTCTACTTGCTCTCTATCATCAGTTTTCTCCTTTTTTTAGCTTACTGACCACTTCCCATCATTTCAATATCCTGAATTTCCCTTCTCCTCTATCATTCCATTATACCCATCTGGTAAAAATCCTAGCCCTATATGAATGCAAACATTTGCCTTATCTGTGACTTCAGCCACACAGCCAAATGTAGCTGAAGGAGTCACACTATAGAGCAGATGAGTAGCTCTTCTATAATTCATGACTACCAGCCTCAAAACGGATTCTCAAAAATCCTGATCTAGATGGCTTTAGTCAATATACACATCTTAAAGTTTCTTAGCCCCCTGATTTCTAAGTCTTTACTTCTGCTTACATTTATCCACATCCTGGAAATTATTATCATCTATGACCTGGCGTCAGCAAACTACAACTGTTGAGAAAAATCTGGCGTACCACTTACTCTGTAAAAAAGGTTTACAGAAACACAGCCAAGCCCATTTGTTTACTTATTGTTTATGACTGCCTTCATGCTTTAAGGACAGAGCTGAGAAGTTGTAACAAAAATGATATGGCCTGCAAAGCTGAAAATATTTCCTATCTGGCCCTTTAAAGTTTGCTGATCCCTAATCTAGAACACCTATATAGATCCCCTGTGCAGATATTTCACCCTTTTTTAAAATTCCCTAACTTCCTTACTCCAAGAACAACTGCTCTGCTACCTCAAAGAAACCTTCAACATTCATTCCCCACTGATCTCTCACTCACTCCATGGCTCTGCTTCCCTCTCTATGGAACCTTCATGTGAATCCTTCTAACCACTCTCACCAGATCCTCAATGTCTTCATATTTAGGTTTCTCTATTAAAGCCACCCTGCAGAACTTCATGTTTGGCTGTTTCTGAACACTTTTCAACCTCTAGACTATTCTGTACTGGCAGAGAAATAACACAACCAGGCATATTGATACAAATACACATTCAAAGTTTTCAACCTTGGCTGGATACTCACTGTTGCCAGGAAACTTTTCCTGTCCCCAATAATAGATAGATTTCCCAAACACCCACAATTCTCTTCAAATCCCAATCCTTATTCCTCCACAAATTTCTTAGAAGATGGCCTTGTCTTTGTTGGGGCTCAGAACATGCTACTCTATAATATGGCACCTTGGAGCTCACACCCTAATCTTTTCCACACTTTTGCCTCTGAAGCACGGTCATAAAAAAAAAAAAAAAAAAAAATCTCTGACCTACATCCTCTGAAAGTAGGTCATAAGACCCTCAGTCTATAGGGTTCCTTCTCTATACCCAGAGGCCAAGAAGAATCTGAACAAACAGGCCTCACTGAGTTCTTCCCAGGTTATTACTATTAGATCATACCCTTTTGTTCTCCACTCTGATTTCCAACAACTGTTCATAAAAATATACAGTTTTCCCTGGGTGCAATCTTCATGCCTGAAGGCTGTGTCACATAAAACTTTGGTTAAATACATTTGTTATGCTTTTCTCTTGTTAATCTCTCTTTTGTTACAGTAATGCCCATTATGACTCTTGAGATAGGTCAAAAAAAGATATTATTTTTTCTCCCTTACATCTTCTCAGCAAAAAAATGAAGGGACTAGGCATGAATTTTCTCACATTTAAACTCAGAAACAAAGATTTCTACATCCATATCTGTCCTCACCTCTTTTCCTCCAGGCTCTGAAAACAAGTGTTCCAAGTCATGGACCAAACTTTTAATTTCATTTCTCTGGCCATAACCAGGACCAACACCAAGTCTCACTAGTTATTTTCTTCCCTTTATCCTTTCAAATCTCTCCCAAAACATACTCCATAGTGTATGTGCAGGCGTAAAGCCTTTCTTTTATTAAAAAAGCATGAAAAAGTATTCCTTCTGCTACTCCATACTGCCCCTCCATACCATTTCGTTCAGGGAAAGGAGGTCAAGTATCAAAAAGTGTTCAATTTCCTTCCCATTCCAAGGAGTGGGGCTCGGTGTGGGAACTGTATTTGTGCTAATCTGGACTAAGCCCTTATCTGCCTCTGTCTTCTGGAGGAAAGACAAGATTTCCTACCACTCTTTCATCCTTGACCTGGAACTGTTTTTTCATCATATAGACTATTTTATGGCAAAATTCTTCCAAATATTACAAGATTCCCAACTTCAACTTGACATTTAGAAGGTGGCACAAAACTTTAAATATCCTGGGGAATCTGCTAATTGACCTTTTACAGAGAGCATGTATTATAACGACAGCTTTAACAATGGCATTTTTAAAAAGGAACAACTTCTAGGAATGGCTATTATATTTTTCACTCAAGATTTGCTCTTTAAGCCTTTCTTGAACGTGGCCTGATGAATTTAGGTAAGGTTTTCTAAAAATAAAAACTGAGAATTTAAATACATTGGCACAAAGTCAATGCTCATAAGAATACTCTAAGCATAGACTGAAATCTTTTCTTTTTGTCTATTTTGGTGAAAAGCAGATATTAGGCCTATTTGTCCCCTTCCACAGTGTGACCTGGACTAAGTTCTAAATTCTAGACTTCAAAGTTTTCTATCTCAAGAGCACACATTCTCTAACAATCCACCCAGTTCTAAGACTGTACATGAAAGAAAAAGACAGAAATACCTATGATCTAACCCTAAATTCACACAAACCTTAACAGTGTAAAAACCTATTAGAATGCTGCAACTTCTCACAAACATTTACTCTTACATACTAATTTCAAGGGCAGAAATTATAGGTATGCTCTACATTAGGAAACTTTACATTTATAAGAGAAATGAATATGAAGATATTTACATAAGGACTATGCTTTATAAAAGGAATTGCAGAATGAATTAAATAAAATGGAGTTCTCCTTACTGATACACAGTTTAAATTTCAGGCTAATCCACATTTAGTAAAGCTGATGGAGATGGCCGTCATTGTAACATACAATGCTCTTTACTGACTGGTAAGCAAAAGAGATTCTGAGCACCCAAGGGATAAGGCCATGCTTACCAACTCTGTATCTGTAGAACAGCATGCAGCCCCCTGCAGGGTGGATCACCAATATATATTTATTGAATTAACCAATGCACAACAGCTCTAGAAATCAAGGCATTCTTGTAGGTTCATATGCTAGTTTTTACTTGGTTTATGGAAAATAATTTTAGGGGGTAGATGAATTGAGGTAAATATATTAGTCATTTTCAGAATGAAATAAAAAGAAGGCAAAACCAATTGTCAAAGGGTATTTTAAGCTGAGCCTGGTTTTTAAATTGCCACGTGGTGAAAGCCACAAATATTTGATTAACACCCAAAATGGAATTGGTTAGTAATTTTGATAACTCACTTTCAGAAAGCAACAACAGCAGCAAGGGCCAGTTTCGTTGAGGCCCACACAGAAAAGCCAGAGAAAGAAAGAGCTCTCTTTGAAATCACAGCCTGCAAAATTTCATAGTAAAAGGACATTACAATATTTAGAGAGTTTGTAGTAAATAAGTGTGCCTGAAATTCAGACGATTTTTCTCAATTGTAGACACCTTTCCCTTGGGGAAATTAGACAATAGCCAATGATGCTCCTCTACTGTGGGATGTGAGTGCTGGGGGAACTGAATGCAGATATATTAGAAACTCAAATAGAGGAAATTAGAGTCCAGGCAAGTACAGTTAGAACCAAATGGTTCTTTTCTTACTAGCTGCAGAGAAGAAATATTTAACTTTTCAATCTCTAGCCTTTCTTTTCAGAAAGGGAGAAAATCTCTGACTTTTCAGAAAGGAGAAAAGTAAGTATTCATATATTTAGAACAAAACTGGCTCTAAAACCTAAAAATGCTTCCAATTAAAGTAAAAAAGAGCAGGACAAAAGGCTGCTTACTGTCTAAGGAACAGAAAGGATGGCCTATTTTCATTCAATCAATCGTTTATATGTTTCACGTGGCACCCAGGGTCTTGGCCAAATGTGCTCTCAGCTCAGAAAATCTTTTAAAAATTGATTTGAGTTAATTTAAAACATTTTTAGTTTCTACTCTGTGAAGCTGGGTGTGAACTCAGCCCTCTGCAAAACGGTCCATTTGTTTTTAAGTATGTCTCATTAAACTCAATGAGATGGAGCACTAAGAACAGTGTTTGATCTTAAAATGCCTGTCTCTAGAATGCCCTAAATTTCAGAAAATCAATGGTGGCAAACACAGATGTAGGAATGATCCATGGCCACAGGTCCAATTTCATTTTCTGCAGGTAATTGTGCTCACTCACTCCTTCTTTATGCATGAATTGACACCTATTTTGTGCAACAATGTCACTCTCTTTCCCCTAACAGCTATTCCCAAACTTCCATACTCTACTATCCCCTTCCTCACTGCTGTCACCAGCTTCGGCAGGTGACTTGGAATCTGGTTTACCAGAGAACACTGCCACTACTAGTCGGGACAGCGACTCCATGCCTTGCTTGGAGCCTCGTGAAGGACAGATTCCTATATCAGTACTGAAAACAACTCTGGAACACCTGCCTTCTTTCCCTGCCAGAGCATAGATGTCGGTTGATTTCCTCTCCCTGTTTAACCATGTAAGTAGGAAACTCATGAGAATAAAAAAAAATCTTAGACACGTGAGTAAATGGTTGGAAACGAGTTTAAAAGGCTAGGGGCCTACTGGTACTAATTTCATGAAGCAAATTATCCTCTCCACTCCATTAAAGCTGCTCTCCCAGAGATTGCTGGTGGTTGTCTCATGGGTAACTCGGAGCACTTTTCCAACATACTATTATCATTTGGTGACAAGATTTTCTAAAAATTTTCCCTCTTTCCTACAATGTTGTCATCCCTTGTGCTGCTTGACACTGTTCCCTTTGTTTCTCCCACCTCTCAGATAGCGGCATCTTCATCTTTTCTTTCTCCTTTGCTTCTGTTCTGGGCCATCTACTTTCATTGCTTTGCTGGAAAATATCAACTTTACATGACCATTGCTATAACCAATACACTGAGCCTCCATGACCTCTTTCTTTACTTCGTTTCTCTTCCCTAAGTGCCAGAACTACACTTCCAATTGCCCAATTATCTGGATGTTTTCCAAGTGTCTCAAACTCAACAACCTAAAGCTCAATCTTTGGCTTTCTTGCCAAACCTATTGTTCCTTTTGTGTCTCCCAATCTAAAAACCTGAGCATGATTGCAGAACATTCATATTTAAATAGCTACCAGTTCTATCAATTCTATGTCTCAAGCACGTATAGTTCCTGTACTCTCCATTGTTTTTTTTTTTTGTTTTTTTTTTTTGAGACAGAGTCTCACTCTGTCACCCAGGCTGGAGTGCAATGGTGTGATCTTGGCTCACTGCAACCTCCGCCTCCTGGGTTTAAGTGATTTTCCTGCCTCAGCTTCCTGAGTAGCTGGGATTACAGGCACGTGCAACCACACCTGGCTAATTTTTGTATTATTAGTAGAGTTGGGGTTTCACCATGTTGGCCAGCCACCACGCCCAGCCTTGTACTCTCCATTCTTATCCCAGCCATCTCTCATCTGGGCTCTTCCAATAGTCTTCTAAAGGGGCCTGCTTCTAGACTCTGTCCACTCCACTCTCTACACTGCCTCAAATCTAACCTGATCAGATTTCTCTGCTTTTTAAATCCTAAAGAGCTTCCCATTGCCTATAGGATGAAAACCATACTCCTTTTATGGCATCATTTAGCCCCTGCCCATCTTGCCTGTCTCTACTTGCCATTTCTCCATAGGTGCCGTGGGTGCTAGCCAGTCCAAAGAGACTGCAGGATTTAGAATATGACATGCTCTCATGTTTTTCCTCACATTGTTTTCTCTGGATGTTACTTTCTACCTTATCTTTCCTATACTTCCTTTGCTTCAAGACTCATGTTCCTCTATGCAACTTCCTGACCCCAGCAGAATCAGAGGCATCACTATACTGTCAGAGTATCACAAAACGCTCATATTATTATCATGCATTCCATGATTTCTTAAGAGCTTCATGCTGTGTTTGCTTTCCCTTACTGCACTGTGACCTTCTCAAGACCCTGTACAGCTTTTATTCCTAGAGATTTCCATGTTGCCTGATACATAAGTGCTCAATAAATACCTGTTGAGTAAGTAATGAGATGAATGAATGTCACTTATATTGATATAAGATTTGGTAGTTCCCTTTCTCTGTAGTTCCATCAGACACCTCGTTCTCCATTTCAGCCCATGAAGATAACAAGATTGAAGCTTGAATCACACCATGAATTGTTCCTTACAATTCACGGCTCTCAGACCAAATCCATACATCACCATCTGGAACTCTGTAAAAGAGTCATATTTCTCACCTCTTCCCCTCACACGTTGAGGCTAAAATTCAACTGACTCCTGAGTTAGATGCAAAAAATTTTATAGTAGTGAGGTCTACTGTTTAAAAGCAACCAGGCTCCTGCCCAGATTGAGCATTTGGCTCTAGCACTGTTAAAGACAGCAATTTAGCCTAGTAGCCAGAATGGTTTTTCTTTGCTTTTGCGATTTAACATATATTGGTATTTTAGGCCGGAATTTCTAGCAACTGATTGTCTAATCCTTTTAATGAATTATTGGGTTGGTTCTTGCATTTCATCTGAACAAAGTGCACCAATGAACTCTCTAATGGAGAAGGAAGAAAAAGAGAGCTGTATTTGCCAAATCTGTCAACTCCAGTGGGGGTTAAGTGTTTTTCTGTTACACTGAATGAATGTTTGATCAACATAGTTAAAAACCTCAATTGTAATTTTGCATGTGTAAGATAACATGTATATAAATGTATATCTATATACATACACATATGTGTATATAGGTAAATAAATGTGTGCATAATATATATACATACATGTATAAATAACTTTTTCAGTCTTGATACTTTTCAGAGTAAAATCAGATTTGCATACAATTTGTATATAATCAACACATACAAATATAATCTAATTAGTGTGCAACATGCTTTTTTCAGAGAAAAAAACAGTAACTAATCTTCTCTGGTGACAATATACATTATTCATTATTGAAGAGACAGAATAGAAAAATTAGAAGGAATACTTAAGAGACTGAAATTCTTAGGTTTGCAAACAGACCAAGTAAGTCGACTAGTATTTGTAGCTATGAAGATTTTTGAGGGTGAATTTTATCATGAGCCTTATTGTGCTAATATCACAGACAGTTTACCATGCAAAGAGGCTATACTAAATAATTACATGTTCTCATTTAATTCTTACATTGGCATCATGAGGGAGGCTTTTTATTTCCCTTTTTACAGAAAAACCTCGGATTTACAGAGGTTCAACTACCTAAGCAAGGTCACATAACTGAAATGTGGCAGAGCTGGGGTTCCAACCTAAGGATGTTGACTTCCAATGTTCAGATTTTTACAGGAAGTTTATTTAAAGGAAAGCAGGCTGAACAGTATAAAGAAAATAAGCTAAAACTAAAAGTAGAAGACAAGATTAGAAATACAGAAAGTACTTTAACATATATTATACCATCTGGTCTTTTCCAGTATCCTGGTGAAGTATGCAGGAGCATTCCTGTTTCACAGATGAAGACAACAAAGCTTGGAAAGCTAAGAGACTTGCTCATGTCTCTAATAAAGGTTCTCTGACTTCAAATCAGATATTTTTTCTACTCAGCCTTTAGTTTGTTGAAATGTAAAGTTATGCCATTGAGAAAATTGATCAGCATAGTGACTGACATGTGACACTCTGATAGATTTGGAAACTTGTATTGTCTTGTGAAGATACAGTAGGAGGCAATGATTACACTCCCCAGTAAAATGGAGGCAGAAAGTTCTACGTGGAAAAGTGGTGATCACTCACTATAGCACATATTTTTAAAAATTTTTTACTGAGATAAAATTCATATAAAATTTACCATTTTAACAATTTTAAAGCTTGCAGTTTAGTAAATTTCAATAATTCAGAGTTCTACAAGCATCACCACTATCCAATTCCAGAACATTTTCATCGCTCAAGAATAAATCCTTTACTTCCCAATTCCCACTTTTCATCACCCCCTGGCAACCACGAATCTACTTTTTGTCTCTATGGATTTGCTATTCTGGACATTTCATATCAATGTAAATACAATGTGCTCTGTTGTTTCTGGCTTCTTTCACCCAGCATGTTTTTGTGGTTCAGCCATATTATAGCATTTGTCAGTAGTTCATGTTTTTTACAGTTATACAATATTTCACTGTAGGATATATCACACTTCATGTATCTATTTGTCAGTTGATGGGGTATTTGGGTTATTTCTACGGTTTTTTGCTGTTTTATAAAAAAAAACTGTTGCTATGAACATTTGTGTAGAAGATTTTGAGTAGATACGTGCTTTCAATTATCTTGGGTATATGCCCAAGGGTGGAATTGCTGGGTCATATGATAACTATATATATGATATTTATATTAACTTTCTGAAAAACTGACAGACTCATTCGTGCACACTTTTTGGTACTTGATCTTTGACCAATGATACTGGTACAGAATGAGTCAGGTTTTCCAAATCAGTGCTAGAAATTGTTAATTGAAGAATTTTATCATTTTTAATGGGCATCACCAAAGGAGAAGATGTTTTCTAAGATAAGCCTATCTGTCACTAATACTTCTTACAGTAGTGATCCAGCCAGCAGAACGAAAATTTTATATGGCCTTTTGCAGAAAGAATAATAGGGAATCTTGGCCCCAAATAAATCAGCAAATACATTGTGAAAGATATAAATAATGTTCACCAATATCTACTTGCCCTCCATTTCAAGGTAGATAGAGAATTATAATACAATTCCTTATATGAAGTTAGGGGTAGCCAAGTGACTAGTTGTGGCCATACAATGAGAGTATGAAATAATAGTTGTAGGCCAAAGCATTTATTGCTAGTGCTCAACTCTCCAGCTCTATGCTTCACCTCTGTGATAAATCCTGAAGCCTTGAAGTGAGAGGTGGCATCCTAGAATGGTGGAGGCTCTATTACTTTGGGTATCTGAGATGTAAGCAGAGTTGTTTGTTGCTTTAAACCACAAAGATTTTGTTATTGTTTTTTAATATTAGTAATGTCTATCCTATCCTGGCTGCTATACCAGCTCAACTTATTTCTATATCATCCTGGTCCTGAGCTATAGTATATGATTACTGGCACATGTCTTAAGTTATCAGTATGCTTTTTTCCCCCCAAAGCATTACAAACTGATCATTATATTGGTGACACACTCCACACGCAGGTCACAGAGCTTTACCAAAAAGGATAAATAAAAATAAGGTAAGAACACAGTTTTGCTTGGGGCTCATCATTACTGTCTGAAAACTCCTTTACATAAGCCTTACTTTCTCTCTTCATATTTGTATAAACATTGATGTGTCCCTAAAAAGCTGTGTAACACACATGCCTCCTTCCAATATAGTTAACTAGTTGTGTTACCTGATAAGAGGTGCTGATTTCTATATAGTACTCCTAACACTAGCTTTTCTACTTATTGAGAACTTTTAAATATTTCAAGGCATAGGGTAGATAGACAGTCCTTTAACTTCACAGTTTAGGGTCACAGTAACAGCTATGGAGTCAAAGTTTAATGTAAGCACTGCACTGAGGTACATATTCTTTAATTAGAATTGTACTATTTTAAAATGTAACGATAAAGTTCTTATACTAAGAGGCTCATAAATATCCTTCCATACCTAGAAGCATACCCATAAATATTCCCTAATTTTTAGTATAAACTTTTCAGAGTTCGAAAATAAAAGTTCAAAAGCAACTCAGTGTTCTTTTTAGAAAAGAAAGCATTCATAACATATAAAATATAAATAATTAATCAAGAAAGTGAGGTATCTGTGACTAAAGTGTTTTGTATTTAGTATCCATGAAGATCAAACTCATTTAAACACAACTGGATTTATAGTCATACACTCAGCTTTCAATGCTACTTCAAGCGGACTGAAAGAAGCAAGTGGGGTCTCTACTCAACTCAGTCTGAGCTTTTCATGGATTTTGGAAATTATATTCTTCCCTCATTTGACAAATTAAAATAAAGATAAAGAGATACCTAAAGAAAGAAAAATTTACTTAGTTTCTTAAGTAGTTAATTTTTGCTTGAAATATTACAAGGATTCTG